>NC_045992.1:19811338-20073838 GCF_010909765.2 Amblyraja radiata | reverse complement strand
CGGGGCAGCGGGGAGAGAGAGGGCGGGGCCCGGGGCAGCGGGGAGAAGGAGTGCGCGGTCCGGGGCAGCGAGGAGAGAGAGTGCGGGGCAGCGGGGAGAAGGAGTGCGCGGCCCGGGGCAGCGGGGAGAAGGAGTGCGCGGTCCGGGGCAGCGAGGAGAGAGAGTGCGGGGCAGCGGGGAGAGGCGCGGCCCGGGGCAGCGAGGAGAGAGAGTGCGGGGCAGCGGGGAGAGATAGGGCGGGGCAGCGGGGAGAAGGAGTGCGCGGCCCGGGGCAGCGGGGAGAAGGAGTGCGCGGTCCGGGGCAGAGAGGAGAGAGAGTGCGGGGCAGCGGGGAGAAGGAGTGCGCGGCCCGGGGCAGCGAGGAGAGAGAGTGCGGGGCAGCGGGGAGAGAGAGGGCGGGGCAGCGGGGAGAAGGAGTGCGCGGCCCGGGGCAGCGGGGAGAGAGAGTGCGGGGCAGCGGGGAGAGAGAGTGCGGGGCAGCGGGGAGAGAGAGGGCGGGGCAGCGGGGAGAAGGAGTGCGCGGCCCGGGGCAGCGGGGAGAGAGAGTGCGGGGCAGCGGGGAGAGAGAGTGCGGGGCAGCGGGGAGAAGGAGTGCGGGGTCCGGGGCAGCGGGGAGAAGGAGTGCGCGGTCCGGGGCAGCGAGGAGAGAGAGTGCGGGGCAGCGGGGAGAAGGAGTGCGCGGCCCGGGGCAGCGAGGAGAGAGAGTGCGGGGCAGCGGGGAGAGAGAGGGCGGGGCAGCGGGGAGAAGGAGTGCGCGGCCCGGGGCAGCGGGGAGAGAGAGTGCGGGGCAGCGGGGAGAGAGAGTGCGGGGCAGCGGGGAGAGAGAGGGCGGGGCAGCGGGGAGAAGGAGTGCGCGGCCCGGGGCAGCGGGGAGAGAGAGGGCGGGGCAGCGGGGAGAAGGAGTGCGCAGCCCGGGGCAGCGGGGAGAGAGAGTGCGGGGCAGCGGGGAGAGAGAGTGCGGGGCAGCGGGGAGAGGGAGTGTGGGGCCCGGAGCAGCGGAGAGGGAGAGGGGCATAGGAGGGGGGGGGGGAGAAATTGTAGTGAGGGGGCAGCGAGGGAGTGCCGGGGGGGATAAGGCCTAATGTGTGTGAAGTTGCGGGGAGGTTTACAATGTTTCTTATTTACAATGTTTCTTATTTACAATGTTTCTTATTTAATGTCCCTTGTCTAGTCTGAAATAAAGTTCATTATTGGATCAGAAGAAATATAATTGTGTGTGTTATATGATTATATACATTTATATAATGTTCATGTATGTGTGTTTATAAACATTTTATTCTTTAACAAGAATTAACAGAATTATGAACTAACAGAATTATGAATCTAACCCTATATCACGCACAAAAAGTTCCGCAATGTCAATCACCCTGCGAGTCGGGTCGGTTCCGGTTACTACAAAATCAACTCAAACACTGCTTGTGAACCATTTAAAAAGAAATGATTTAAAAACATTAAAAAAGACAATTACCAGAATCAAATGTTATTGTTGACAAGAAGTATGAACTGACAGATTTATGAATCTAACCCACACAAAATGTCGCCCCACAACATTGATTACACTGCGAGTCGGGTCGGGTCAGGTAGGCTCAGGTTACTAAAATGGGCGTGGAAAAATGCCCATGATCCCCTCCATAGCGTACTACACGTCAGTCCATTGCATTTCGCAGGAGTAGCCTATCTTGCTCCGCTATAAGATATTTGATCAGCGCTGTCTCAGTTTGTCCCAGGACTCACCGATAATTCCTGGTGATGTATCTTCTTCGAGTGCAGGCAGTTAGAGCGTAGTGGTCGTGGCCGAGTGGTTAAGGCGATGGACTAGAAATCCATTGGGGTTTCCCCGCGCAGGTTCGAATCCTGCCGATTACGGCGGTAGCAGGTCCGCTGGTTTGAACCGACCTGTACATAATTTTGACGGGATGTTCACTAACTGCTGTCAGAATTAATATTCCGCGGAAATAGGTTGGTAAATATGTCCGTAGACCAAAGATTTTGGTCACCCCGGTAAGTCGATTGATTATATGCTGCGACATGGAACAAATGGCTTCGTTACTCAGCTGTATATTTGCCTAGTTGGCTCCGGTCCTGAATACTGCGGCCCAGAATATGTGCTGAGCGATAATTCACCTCTCATTCACTGAACGCCATAGAGTGTCGGCCCACACTGCTACACCTGTTCTCACTGGACATACCCGCTGAATTGTTGCGGCACCCCTGATCACAGTTGAAGTTCTCCTCCTCTCTCCGCTGAGAGTACTACAACAACCTATCCCGCTACTCCTCCTCTCTGAGTGTTGTACTTTCGGTGGCACTGGTGCCAGCTGCCTCCACCTTCAGACCGGTATCTATTTGTTTTTTCGTTTTTTGTTGTTATGTTGAAGTGTGCTTTTTTATGTTTTTGTTTAATGTTTTAATGTGGGGGAAGAGGGTACGGTAAGGCGGATACCGTCCTTCAGTCGCTTCCTGGAGAGGACGCGACTATTATTCGAGTCGCGTCCTCGCCCCCCGCCCCCCCCTCCCCCCAGCGGCCTACCTACTGGATTGGCGCGGCCTTTCCTGCCTGGACCGACCAAAGTTCCAGCAGCGGCGGGACAGCGCTGATACATCGCGGGGCTGGCGATGCCTTACCGGGGATCGCCGTCTGGAGCCCGGAGTGCTGGGCCTGCGGCACCGACATCCTGGAGCTGTGGTTCGCGGAGCTCCCAACGCGGGCGGCGATGACAAACATCGTTGGGTCCTGCGACTCTGCCCGGCTAGGCCTGCGGACTCGGGAGCTGCGGACTCCGGTGGGAGGCGGCTGATCGGGAGGTCCGGGCCGCTGAGGAGGATTTTCACCGTCGGGGTTCGGCGTCGGCGTTCCATCAGCCCGGCGAGAGGGCCTGAGCATCGGGCCGCCCGGGGTGGCGACTACGGGTGCTCGGAAGGCCCCGAACTCGGGTCAACATCTGGGAAGATCGGAGGGGAGGCTGGCTGGACTATGGTGCCTTCCTCACCTTGGTGCCATTGTGTTATGTAGTGTCGTGGACTTTCTGTGTTTGTGCTTTTTTAAAAATTTTATTTTATTTTTAATGTTTTATTATTTATTATTTATTTATTTTTATGATACTGACTGTAACGGGAAATTCATTTCGTTGTCTCTAATTGAGACAATGACAATAAATTTGAATACAATACAATATAATTATCTGTTATTTTCACACCTTACGTTCTTGTTAAACCCTTCAACATCTCGAGCTTCCCTCTTCCCTGACACTCAGTCTGAAGAGGGGCGGATCTGTACACAGGAAGCTAAGTGTTTCCAGAATTTTCTGCTTGATGAGGACCGTGGCTTCCTGACCAAGTGAACGATAAGGGGGCTTTGTATAAGGATACTTTATCCACAGAATATATGCACAGAATATAAAACAAATTACTGTATGTGTAAGCGTTGGGAGTGTTGGATGTGATCCTGTACTATATACGGGGTGGGGTGGGGTGGGTGGGGGGTCTGAATAACATTTATTTTAGAAAAAATCTTTATGGCCCTAATCTTTGATGCCGTTTATGAAAAGCAGTTCCCCAACCGTGTCCCTGGTCACCGCTTCCCAGCTCGTGAATCGACCGTTTATTGCCCATTCCGTACAGTTGTCTCTGTGGCGCAATCGGTCAGCGCGTTCGGCTGTTAACCGAAAGGTTGGTGGTTCGAGCCCACCCAGGGACGCTGGTGATCGGATATTTTTTGCTGTGCATGTCCTTGGCAGCTGAGCAAATCTGCTCTCTCCAGAGACTGGCGCTCTCTGCTGTCGCGTCAATCCGCTGATTGGGTGTCTCCCTGCGGCGTTTCACTTCCTTTCATTGAAATGTTCCTCTTTTCTATAAACAACATCTCAGGAACTGAAGAAGGGTCTCGCCCCGAAACGTCGCCTATTCCTTCTCTCCAGAGATGCTGCCTGTCCTGCTGAGTTATTTAAGCTTGTTGTGTCTATCCCTGGAACCAGCGGATTGGATTCTCTGCTGAACTGCCGCTGGACAGTTTTAAGGAGGTACAGCGAGACGTTTGGACACAAAAGGCGTCGAGAGGTATGGGGAGGGGAACAGTGGACTGTGTTGGGATGATCAGCTGAGAACATGTTGAATGGTGGTGGACACTCGTATGGCCGCGTGGCCTGCTCCAGCTATTTCAATGTCGATGTTGTTCTCACGGAGTCCGGGAGTAGCTCTGCAGAAGGGCGCAAGTTTTTCGTGTAAAGGCCCCAGGTTCAATTCCCATCACTTCCAGCTGGTGACTTTTCAAAAGTTGGGGCAAATCCCGCAAACGGTTTCTGAAGAAATTTGGACTTTAAAATGCAGACTCGACTTTGCCCCGAATCCTCGAGAACTGGGAAAGTGACGTTTCGGAGGTATAAATCCCCGTCGATTTGCCCGTTTATATTTTATTTC
This sequence comes from Amblyraja radiata, assembly GCF_010909765.2. Lineage (NCBI taxonomy): Eukaryota > Metazoa > Chordata > Chondrichthyes > Rajiformes > Rajidae > Amblyraja > Amblyraja radiata. Next base: position 20,069,422 of record NC_045992.1, on the reverse strand, counting down.
GTTCAATGTCGGGACCTGGGAACCAGGAGCAAGTGTACGCGACAGCAGTGAGCACAAGGATATTAACCCAGGTGTAGAAACCTGGGAACATGGCGAAGTAGTGTGACAGGGATAACAACACTGATGAGCACGCTAATAAAACGAAGAAAGACGCTGAGAAATACAAAACAAACAAGATGAGAGTTTTTGCGATGTGTAGATAGTTCGATATAGATAAATACGCAACGCACACTATAAAGGATAGAATGATTGCAGCAATCTGGAATACAATTGGAGTGATTGGAGCGGTGTGAGTGTAAAGGAGAGGCGCGGGGGGGGGGGGGGGTCCATCAGAAAGGGGCGAGTCTGGACAGACAGGTTTATTTTCCTGGAACAAAGAAAGCTGAGGCGGACCTGATCGGGATTTACCCAATAATGAGGGTCTTCGAGAGTAGAACATTATTTCCCATAACACCCCCACGGTCTAGCCGCCCGGAAGCTAGAAAGTATCAAAAGTAGTACTGTTTAGACGAATGTGGTGTATGGTATCTGGACCCTACCGCATGTAGGAGGCTGGTGGATCCAGGTACTATCACAATGTTTAAAAAATGCTGGACTAAGTGGGACCCGTTGGGTCACACGGGAGTCCCGGTCCCCCAACGTAACCCCCAAAGAGTTTCCATCGATGTAAAAATGTAGCTCTCGCGTTTGCTGCCAGACCCTCTACGTCCAGCCCCGCCCTCCATCCTCTGTTTGTCTCACGCCCACCACCACCCCCCCCCCACCCCCCCACCCCCCTTGACATTACATTAAATCGGAGAGGTTCCTGCGCAGCTCACGCTGCGGCCCGTGATGAGAGGAACAGGAAAGTATCCGGACTCAGTCCTTTCACAACACTCGGGACACCCGCCAACCGGGCTCAGTCTCTCCAGCCTGCTGACTAGGGACTTGAGGGAAGAACCCCCGCCTTCACCTGCCGGGGACTGAATGTGACTCCCGCCCACACTAATTTGGTTGTCCCGTGACGGCCCTCTGTCTTACCTCATGTTGTCCTTTGAAAGTTCCCCAACCATCTGGCTTCCCGCTGCTCTTTGCTATGTTATACTTCTATTATTTTAGCATTACTCCATCCCTATCTTCCCTTGTCAGCCAGGGTTGTCTCTTACTGCCCTTAGAATATTTCTTCCTCTTTGGAATAAAATGATCCTGCATCTTCTGGATGATGCACATACATTCCTGCCATTGCTGTTCCACCGTCATTCTTGCAGGGATCCTTTACCAGTCGACCTTGATCAGTTCCTCTCTCATGCCTACATAGTCCGTTTAACCAACTGCAACACTGACACTTTTGATTTAACCTTCTCCCTCTCAAATTGCAGATTAAACCCTATCATATTATGGTCACTTCCACCTGGCGGTTCATTTACCTTGAGTTCCCTTATTAAATCATGATTCATTAGAAAACACATAATCCAGAATTGCCTTCATTCTGGCAGGCTCCAGTACATTTGCTCTAAGAATCCATCTCGGACGCACTCTACAAAGTCCCTTTCTTGGGGTCCAGAACCAACCTGATTTTCCCACTCTACCTACATATAGAAATGTCCCTACCCATGTTTTGAGAGGTGGGGGACAATCCATCCCATGTTTTGTAATCCGGATTATGAAATTCGGTGAAAAAAAATCTATTAAAATCTCCGCTTTCCGCGAGACAGTGGGGGTGTCACTGTTCAGCGCTTGTTAAATGCCTCTATAAACATCGAATTAACATGATGTGTCATTAATTGTGTTTTGACCTTCAAGTATTACTGAAGGTGTTCACGGATAATTACTTAAAGCTGTCTGATGCGGGTACAATTACCATTTGAACTAATTCAAGTTCAAGTTCAAGTTTATTGTCATGTGTCCCTGATAGGAGAATGACATTTTTGCTTTGCTTCAGCATACAAACATAATAGGCATTGACTACAAAACACATGAATAAATAAACTGATAAAGAGCAAATAACAAATAATGGGTTATTAATGTTCAGAGTTTTGGCCGAGCCAGGTTTAATAGCCTGATATCTGTGGAGAATTAGCTATTCCTGAACCTGGTCGTTGTAGTATTCAGGCTCCTGTACCTTCTACCTGAAGGTAGCAGGGAGATGAGTGTGTGGCCAGGGCGGTGTGGGTCTTTGAAGATACTGCCAGCCGTTTTGAGACAGCGACTTCGATAAATCCCCTCGATGGAAAGAAGGTCAGAGACGATGATGGACTGGGCAGTGTTTACTACTTTTTGTAGTCTCTTCCTCTCCTGGGCACTCAAGTTGCCGAACCAAGCCACGATGCAACCGGTCAGCATGCTCTCTACTGTGCACTTGTAGAAGTTAGAGAGCGTCCTCCTTGACAAACCGACTCTCCGTAATCTTCTCAGGAAGCAGAGGCGCTGATGAACTGTCTTGATAATTGCATCAGTGTTCTCGGACCAGGAAAGATCTTCAGAGATGTGCACGCCCAGGGATTTGAAGCTCTTGACCCTTTCAACCATTGACCCGTTGATATAAACGGAACTGCGGTTCCCCATCCTACTCCTTCCAAAGTCCACAATCAGTTCCTTGGTTTTGCTGGTGTTGAGGGCCAGGTTGTTGTGCCGGCACCATATGGACAGTTTCTCGATCTCTCTTCTATACACGGACTCATTCCCATCAGTGATACGTCCCACAACAGCGGTGACGTCAGCCAACTTGATGCTGGAGTTCGCTCTATGACCGGCTACGCAGTCATGAATATAGAGTGAGTACAGCAGGGGGCTGAGCACGCAGCCTTGAGGTGCTCCCGTGCTGATTCTTATCGAGTCTGACACATTTCCACCAACACGAACAGACTGTGGTCTGTGGATGAGGAAGTCGAGGATCCAATTGCAGAGGGATGCGCAGAGACCCAGTTCTGCGAGTTAGGTAACCAGCTTGGAGGGGATGATAGTATTAAATGCCGAGCTGTAATCAATGAATAATCAGCCTGACATATGAGTTTTTGTTGTCCAAGAGGTCCAGAGTGGAGTGGAGGGCCAGCGAGATCGCATCCACCGTTGATGTGTTGTGGCGGTAAGCAAACTGCAGTTCACCCCTCCGAAGGATTTCTGACGTCGGCCTCTGTGACTGAGACTGAAATACCATCATAGCGAATGCGGGCTCGAGAAGGCACATCAGTATAGATCAAATATCAACGCACAGCTAAAAGATGAATTATCGCAGCAATCTGGATACAAGTGATTGGAGTGATTGGTAGCGCGGTGTAGGGGGTGGGGGATTGGGGGTGGGGGGGGGGGGGGGGGGGGGGTGGGGGATCCATTAAAATGGGCAGTCTTAACGGGCTCAGGTTTAAATTTTCCTGGCAAGAAGCTGCAGGTCGGTCCCTCATTTACCCTTATTCACGTTATTTAGTAGTATTTTCCTCACTCTCTCTGTCTCCCCCTCCAAGGTTGGTTTCTTCGGTTTATTGTTTAGACGAATTGTTTTGTTATTGGACCCTACCGCATGTAGGAGGCTGGTGATCCAGGTACTATCACATGTTTAAAAAATGCTGGACTAAGTGACCCGTTGGGTCACACGGAGTCCCGGTCCCCCCAACGTAACCCCCAAATAGTTTCCATCGATGTAAAAATGTAGCTCTCGCGTTTGCTGCCAGACCCTCTACGTCCAGCCCCGCCCTCCATCCTCTGTTTGTCTCACGCCCCCCCCCCCCCCCCCCCCCCCACCCCCCACCCCCTTGACGTTACATTAAATCGGAGAGGTTCCTGCGCAGCTCACGCTGCGGCCCGTGATGAGAGGAACAGGAAGTACCGACTCAGTCCTTCACAACACTCGGGACACCCGCCAACCGGGCTCAGTCTCTCCAGCCTGCTGACTAGGGACTTGAGGGAAGAACCCCCGCCTTCACCTGCCGGGGACTGAATGTGACTCCCGCCCACACTAATTTGGTTGTCCCGTGACGGCCCTCTGTCTTACCTCATGTTGTCCTTTGAAGTTCCCCAACCATCTGGCTTCCCGCTGCTCTTTGCTAGTTATACTTCTATTATTTTAGCATTACTCATCCCTATCTTCCCTTGTCAGCCAGGGTTGTCTCTTACTGCCCTTAGAATATTTCTTCCTCTTTGGAATAAAATGATCCTGCATCTTCTGGATGATGCACATACATTCCTGCCATTGCTGTTCCACCGTCATTCTTGCAGGGATCCTTTACCAGTCGACCTTGATCAGTTCCTCTCTCATGCCTACATAGTCCGTTTAACCAACTGCAACACTGACACTTTTGATTTAACCTTCTCCCTCTCAAATTGCAGATTAAACCCTATCATATTATGGTCACTTCCACCTGGCGGTTCATTTACCTTGAGTTCCCTTATTAAATCATGATTCATTAGAAAACACATAATCCAGAATTGCCTTCATTCTGGCAGGCTCCAGTACATTTGCTCTAAGAATCCATCTCGGACGCACTCTACAAAGTCCCTTTCTTGGGGTCCAGAACCAACCTGATTTTCCCACTCTACCTACATATAGAAATGTCCCTACCCATGTTTTGAGAGGTGGGGGACAATCCATCCCATGTTTTGTAATCCGGATTATGAAATTCGGTGAAAAAAAATCTATTAAATCTCCGCTTTCCGCGAGACAGTGGGGGTGTCACTGTTCAGCGCTTGTTAAATGCCTCTATAAACATCGAATTAACATGATGTGTCATTAATTGTGTTTTGACCTTCAAGTATCACTGAAGGTGTTCACGGATAATTACTTAAAGCTGTCTGATGCGGGTACAATTACCATTTGAACTAATTCAAGTTCAAGTTCAAGTTTATTGTCATGTGTCCCTGATAGGAGAATGACATTTTTGCTTTGCTTCAGCATACAAACATAATAGGCATTGACTACAAAACACATGAATAAATAAACTGATAAAGAGCAAATAACAAATAATGGGTTATTAATGTTCAGAGTTTTGGCCGAGCCAGGTTTAATAGCCTGATATCTGTGGAGAATTAGCTATTCCTGAACCTGGTCGTTGTAGTATTCAGGCTCCTGTACCTTCTACCTGAAGGTAGCAGGGAGATGAGTGTGTGGCCAGGGCGGTGTGGGTCTTTGAAGATACTGCCAGCCGTTTTGAGACAGCGACTTCGATAAATCCCCTCGATGGAAAGAAGGTCAGAGACGATGATGGACTGGGCAGTGTTTACTACTTTTTGTAGTCTCTTCCTCTCCTGGGCACTCAAGTTGCCGAACCAAGCCACGATGCAACCGGTCAGCATGCTCTCTACTGTGCACTTGTAGAAGTTAGAGAGAGTCTCCTTGACAAACCGACTCTCCGTAATCTTCTCAGGAAGCAGAGGCGCTGATGAACTGTCTTGATAATTGCATCAGTGTTCTCGGACCAGGAAAGATCTTCAGAGATGTGCACGCCCAGGGATTTGAAGCTCTTGACCCTTTCAACCATTGACCCGTTGATATAAACGGAACTGCGGTTCCCCATCCTACTCCTTCCAAAGTCCACAATCAGTTCCTTGGTTTTGCTGGTGTTGAGGGCCAGGTTGTTGTGCCGGCACCATATGGACAGTTTCTCGATCTCTCTTCTATACACGGACTCATTCCCATCAGTGATACGTCCCACAACAGCGGTGACGTCAGCCAACTTGATGCTGTGAGTTCGCTCTATGACCGGCTACGCAGTCATGAATATAGAGTGAGTACAGCAGGGGGCTGAGCACGCAGCCTTGAGGTGCTCCCGTGCTGATTCTTATCGAGTCTGACACATTTCCACCAACACGAACAGACTGTGGTCTGTGGATGAGGAAGTCGAGGATCCAATTGCAGAGGGATGCGCAGAGACCCAGTTCTGCGAGTTAGGTAACCAGCTTGGAGGGGATGATAGTATTAAATGCCGAGCTGTAATCAATGAATACAGCCTGACATATGAGTTTTTGTTGTCCAAGAGGTCCAGAGTGGAGTGGAGGGCCAGCGAGATCGCATCCACCGTTGATGTGTTGTGGCGGTAAGCAAACTGCAGTTCACCCCTCCGAAGGATTTCCTGACGTCGGCCTCTGTGACTGAGACTGAAATACCATCATAGCGAATGCGGGCTCGAGAAGGCACATCAGTATTCTCCCTATCAAAGCGTGCGTGAAACGCATTGAGCTCGTCAGGGAGTGATGTTTCCGCCGACATTCGAGCTGCCTCCTGGTTTCGCCTTGTAGGAGGTGATTGCATTCAGGCCCCGCCACAGCTGCCGAACATCCAATAATTTCTATGTTGGGGGGCGGATCTGTACACAGGAAGCTAAGTGTTTGCAGAATTGTCTGCATTATGAGGACCGTGACATCCTGCCCAAGTGAACGTTAAGGGGGCTTGGTATAAGGATACGTTATGTACAGAATATAAAACCAATTACTGTATGTGTAAGCGTTGAGAATGTTGGATGTGATCCTCTACTATATGGGGGGGGGGGGGGGGGGGGGGGGGGGGGGGGGTGGGTGGTCTGAATAACATTTATTTTAGAAAACAATCTTCCTGGACCAAATCTTTGATGCCGTTTATGAAAAGCAGTTTCCCAACCGTGCCCCAGGTCACCACTTCCCAGCTCGAGAATGATCCGTTGATGCCCCTTTCCGTCCAGTTGTCTCTGTGGCGCAATCGGTCAGCGCGTTCGGCTGTTAACCGAAAAGTTGGTGGTTCGAGCCCACCCAGGGAGGCTGGCGATCTGATATTTTTTCCTGTGCATGTCCTTGGCAGCTGAGCAAATCTGCTCTCTCCAGAGGCTGGCTCTCTCTGCTGTCGCCTCAATCCGCTGATTGCGTGTCTCCAGTGCTTCTACGCAGCGGCGGTGGAAAGCATCTTGTCCGGGAACATTACCATCTGGTGTGGGAATTGCTCTGCCAAGGACAAGAAGGCTTTGCAGAGAGTAGTGCGTTCCGCCGAACACACTAGGGGAACTTCACTTGCCCCCCTGCAGGAACTATACATCAGGAGGTGCAACTCCAGAACCAACAATATTATGAGAGACCCCTTCCACCCCTGCAACGGACTGTTCCAGTTGCTACGGTCAGGCAAACGCCTCCGTTGCCATGCAGTGAGAACGGAGAGGTTGAGAAGGAGTTTCTTCCCAGAGGTCATTCGGACTGTAAACGCATATCTCACCAGGGACTATACTGAACGTTTTTCCTTCCATTATTAATTATGTAAAATAATATGTGTGTGTTATGACTGTGTCTATAGTTTGTTTGGTTGTTTGGTTGTTTGTCTTTTTGCACAAAAGACCGCGAGCATTGCCACTTTCTTTCACTGCACATCTCGTATGTGTATGTGACAAATAAACTTGACTTGACTTGACTTGACTTCTTGCGGCATCTCGTTTCCTTTCATTCAAATATTCCTCTTTTCAATAAACAACATCCCAGGAACTGAAGAAGGGTCTCGACCCGAAACGTCGCCTATTCCTTCTCTCCAGAGACGCTGCCTGTCCTGCTGAGTTATTTAAGCTTGTTGTGTCTATCCCTGGAGCCAGCGGATTGGATTCTCTGCTTAACTGCCGCTGGACAGTTTTAAGACGGTACAGCGAGACGTGTGGACACTGAAGTGAACTGTGTTGGGATGAGCAGCTCAGATCATGTTGAATGCTGGTGGAAACTGGTGTGGCCGCGTGGCCTGCTCCAGCTATTTTCAATGTCGATGTTCTTCTCACGGAGTCCGGGATGTAGCTTTGCAGAATGGCGCACGTTTTGCGTGTTTAAGGCCCCAGGTTCAATCCCCGTCACTTCCACCTGGTGACTTTACAAAAGTTGGGAAAAATCCCGCAAACGGTGTCTGAAGAAATTCGGACTTTAAAATGCAGACTTGATTTTGCCCGGAATCCTAGAGAAATGGGAAAGTGAGGTTTCGGAGGTATAAATCCTCGTCGATTTGCCCGTTTATATTTTATTTCGTTCAATGTCAGGACATGGGAACCGGGAGCAAGTATACGCGACAGCAGTGAGCACAAGGATGTTAACCCAGGTGTAAAAACCTGGGAACATGGCGAAGTAGTGAGACAGGGATAACAACACCGATGAGCACACCAAGAAAATGAAGAAAGACAGTGAGAAAGACAAAAGGGGAAGGGAGCACTCCCACCCCCTCCTCTTCATCCTCCCTCTTCTTTCCCTTCTGCTCCTACCCTCTCCAATCGCTCCCTCACCTATTTCTGCTACTCCTTTCCCTTACCCTATATCTCCCTCCCTCCCTCCAAAACTCTTCTCCCCTCCCATATCCCTCTACCCCCCCCCACACTCCTCGCCTCCCCCTATCCCCCCACTATCCCTCCTGATCTTCCCCACGGCCCTCCTCTTCCTATAATCTCCACTCCCTACCTCCCCCACTCCCCATCCTCTGCCTCTATCCCCACTCCTACCCACTCTCCATCCTCATCTCCCTCTTCTTTCCCTTCTCCTCCTCCTCCGCTCCTCCAATCCCTCACCTATCCCTCCCTCTCCTAACCCCTATCCTCAGTCATTCCCTCCCTCCCTCCATAACTCTCCCCTCCCTACCCCCTCCCTACCCCCTTCCTATCCTTCCCCCCCCCCCCCCCCCCCCACACTTTCCAAAAGTGAACAATGAGAAATTAAACATTTTGCAAAGAACTGTGGAGCTCCATCCAGCGCGGCCTGTCGGCTTCGGAACTCGCGGTCTTCGGTAAATAAGCGGCCGGTAAATAAGCTTCCAGGTTTCCCAAAGCTGTGAGGTTTCTCTCGACGCCTGAGCATCATCATCCGGCGAGAACGACCTGGAACATCGGGCCCCGTAGCGGCGATTGCGGAGGCCAAAATAAGCCCGACTATGCGTGGACATGGGGATGGGGACTGGACTTTATGCCTTCCTCATAATCGAAACCATTGTGGGGGGATGTTTTTTATGTTTAAATCTCTTTATTATTGTCATTTCTGTATTCTTTTTTCATGTGCTGCAATGGCAATAAGCTTTTCACTAATAAATTCAGTTTGAAACTTTGAACCTTTGATATTCCACCATTCACCCGTTCCCCCAACGCAATATTCCACCACTCATCCATAGCCCCTAACTGCGCAGGCGTGGCTTATTTCCCTTCTTACCCGAGCACTCCCTCCCCCTCCTCTTCATGTGTGGGAGGGGAGGAAGGAAAGGTGGGAGGGAAGTTGGGTGCGTGGCCGGGGGTGGGGTGAGAGGGAGGTGGGGTGTGTGTGGACCGGGTGGTGTCGGAGGGGGGGAGATTGTTGTGTGGGGGGAGAGGGGTCGTGGGGGTGGGGTGTGTGTGGCGGCGTGAAGTGGGGTGGGGGGTGGGGGCAGGTGTGTATGTGGGCGGGAGGGGTGTAGGGGGAAATGGGATGTGGGAGGGGAGGGGTGTGTTGGGGAGTGTGTGTGTGTGTGGGAGGGATGTGTGTATGGGCGGGGTGGTATGGGGTGTGTGGGCGGGGTGTGTGTGTGTGTGTGCGTGTGTGTGTGTGTGTGTGTGTGTGTGTGTGTGTGTGTGTGTGTGTGTGTGTGTGTGTGTGTGTGTGTGTGTGTGTGTGTGGGGGGGGGGGGGGTTGTGTGGGGGTGGGGTGTGTGTGGGGGGGGGGGTGGTTGTGGGGGGGGGGTGGTGGTTGTGGGGGGGGGGGGGGGGGGGGTGGGGGGGGGGTGTGGGGGGGCGGGCATGCTGTGGGGGGCTTGTGTGTGGGGGGAATTGGGGGACGGGGAGGGAGATATACATCCAGCCAAAGTTTGCAAGGAGAAACCGCGAGAATGTTACTATATTACACTATATTCATATATATACCATGATATTACTATATTACACTATATTCAACCACGACAGAATCGCGGAATTGGGCCATTCAGCCCACAGTCTACATTGCCATTCAATCATGGTGGGCACATATTTCCCTCTCAAACCCATTCTCGTGGTTTCTCCCTGTAAGCTTTGGCGTCAATCCTAATCAATTATCTGTTAATCTCCGCCTTAAAAATACCCAATGTTTTGTCCACCACAGCTGTCTGCGGCGCTGAATTCCAGAGATTCACCACCTTCTGACGAAATTAATTCCTCCTCATCTCCTTTCCAAAGGTATTTCCTTTTATTCTGAGTCTATGTCCTCTTGCTCCAGAGTGTTCCATTAGTGGACACAACCTCTCTACTTCCGCTCTATCCAGGCCTTTCCCTGTGCCGGCGTTCTCCAGCTTTGGTTTAGTATCAGTACTACTGCCGCGACACTGCAATCAGCGCTGTCTCAGTTTGTCCCAGGACTCACCGATAATTTCTGGTGATTTATCTTCTTCGAGCGCATGGAGTTGGAGCCTAGTGGTCGTGGCCGAGTGGTTAAGGCGATGGACTAGAAATCCTTTGGGGTTTCCCCGCGCAGGTTCGAATCCTGCCGATTACGGCGGTAGCAGGTCCGCTGGTTTGACCCGACCTGTGCATAATTTTGACGGGATGTTCACTAACAGAATTAATATTGCGCGGAAATAGGTTAGTAAATATGTCCGTAGCGCAAAGATTTTGGTCACCCCGGTAAGTCGATTGATTATCTGCGCGACATGGAACAAATGGCTTCGTTACTTTGCTGTATATTTGCCTAGTTGGCTCCGGTCCTGAATACTGCGGCCCAGAATATGTGCTGAGCGATTGTTCACCTCTCATTCACTGAACGCCATAGAGTGTCGGCCCACACTGCTACACCTGTTCTCACTGGACATACCCGGTGGATTGTTGCGGCACCCCCGACCACATGTGAAGTGCTCCTCCTCTCTCCGCTGAGAGTACTACAACAACCTCTCCCGCTGCTCCTCCACTCTGATTATCTGTTGTTTTCACACCTTACATTCTTGTTCAACCCTTCAACATCTCGAGCTTCCCTCTCCCCTGACTATCAGTCTGAAGAAGGGTGTCTACCCAAAACGTCGCCCATTCCTTCTCTACAGAAATGTTGCCTGTCCCGCACAGTTCCTGCAGCATTTTGTGTCGACCACATGCGTACCCTTTCTCGGGTTGGGGGCGGATCTGTACACAGGAAGCTAAGTGCTTCCAGAATTTTCTGCTTGATGAGGACCGTGGCTTCCTGACCAAGTGAACGGTAAGGGGGGTTGGTATAAGGATACTTTATTCACAGAATATAAAACAAATGACTGTATGTGTAAGCGTTGGGAATGTTGGATGTGATCCTGTACTATATACGGGGTGGGGGTGGGGTGGGGTGGGTGGGGAAGTCTGAATAACATTGATTTTAGAAAAATCTTTCTGGCCCAAATCTTTGATGCCGCTTATGAAAAGCAGTTTCCCAACCGTGTCCCTGGTCACCGCTTCCCAGCTCGGGAATCGTCCGTTTAGTGTCCTTTCCGTCCAGTTGTCTCTGTGACGCAATCGGTCAGCGCGTTCGGCTGTTAACTGAAAGGTTGGTGGTTCGAGCCCACCCAGGGACGCTGGTGATCGGATATGTTTTGCTGTGCATGTCCTTGGCAGCTGAGCAAATCTGCTCTCTCCAGACGCTCGCGCTCTCTGCTGTCGCCTCAATCCGCTGATTGGGTGTCTCCCTGCGGCGTCTCACTTCCTTTCATTGAAATGTTCTTCTTTTCTAGAAACAACATACCAGGAACTGAAGAAGGGTCTCGACCCGAAACGTCGCCTATTCCATCTCTCCAGAGATGTTGCCTGTCCTGCTGATTTATTTAAGCGTTTTATGTCTATCCCTGGAACTAGCGGATTGGATTCTCTGCTGAACTGCCGTTGTACAGTTTTAAGAAGGTACAGCGAGACGTTTGGACACAAAAGTCAACAGTGTGCAAAGCACACTATAAAGGATAGAATGATGGCATCAATCTGGAATACAATTGGAGCGATTGGAGCGGTGTGAGTGTAAAGGAGAGGCGCGGGGGGGGGGGGTGATCCACCAGAAAGGGGCGAGTCTGGACAGATAGGTTTATTTTCCTGGAACAAAGGAAGCTGAGGCGGACCTGATCGGGATTGACCCAATTATGAGGGTCTTCGAGAGTAGAAAATTATTTCCCATAACACCCCCACAGTCTAGCCACCCGGAAGCTAGAAAGTATCAAAAGTAGTACTGCTTACACGAATGTGGTGTATGATATCTGGATCCTACCGCATGTAGGAGGCTGGTGGATCCAGGTACTATCACAATGTTTAAGAAATGCTGGACGAAGTGGGACACGTTGGGTCCCCCCCCCCCTTGACATTACATTAAAGCGGAGAGGTTCCTGCGCAGATCGCGCTGCGGCCCATGATGAGAGGAACAGGAAAGTGTCCGGACTCAGTCCATTCACAACAGGCGGGATACCCGCCAACCGGGCTCAGTCTCTCCAGCCTGCTGACTCGGGACTTGAGGGAAGAAGTGGGCCTTCACCTGCCGGGGACTGAATGTGACTCCCGCCCACGCTAATTTGGTTGCCCGTTGACGGCCCTCTGTCTTACCTCATGTTGTCCTTTGAAAGTTACCCAACCCTATGGCTTCCCGCTGCTCTTTGCTATGTTATACTCCTATTATTTTAGTATTATTTCATCCCTATCTTCCCTTGTCAGCCAGGGTTGCCTCTTACTGCCCTTAGAATATTTCTTCCTCTTTGGAATAAAATGATCCTGCATCTTATGGATGATGCACAGAAATTCCTGCCATTGCTGTACCACCGTCATTCTTGCAGGGATCCTTTACCTGTCGACCTTGATCATTAATCACCTGACTGGCAGAGGTCGGCTGTGGGGAACGGCTGAATGGGAGCGACGCACGCTAGCTTGCTCCTCTTTCCAGGCCTTCGCCGCGGAGCTTCGCAAGGTGTTCGGTGAGGTTTCGATGGGTCCGTACGCTGCGGGAGGTCTGCTGGGGTTGAGCCAGGGGAACCAGAGCGTCGCTGATTTCGCCATCGACTTTCGCACCAGGGCCAGTCAGAGTGATTGGAACGCCCCGGCCCAGTGTGACGCTTTCTTGCTGGGCTTGAATGACTATATCAAGGATGAGTTGGTGCCCCACAACCTTCCTTCTTCTCTGGATGGGCTTATCGAGCTAACGACCCGTCTGGACCGACGCATCCTGGCGAGACGTCGGGAGAAGCGACAGGGACAGGCGGACCGCCAGCTATCCACCCAAGCTCGTTTTCCTCCGGAGACTGGACTACCCTCGTCGGGGCAACCGTCGGGGCAACCGTCGAGGCAACCCGAACCCATGCAGGTGGGTTGCACCAGTCTCACCCCCGAGGAACGGGAACGTCGGCGTCGGGGGAACATCTGTCTCCACTGTGTCCTGGCGGGTCATTACATCTCCAAGTGTCCAGTAAAAGCCCAGACCAGTAGCGGAGGAATTACTGGTGAGTCGAACCTCTGAACTTTCCTCTGCCCGACGCTCTCTTTGTCATGCCCGTCTGCTGTTGTCTGATGGTTCTCACACCCTCGCCACCTTCAAAGACTCTGGTTGTGACATTAATCTTATGGACAAGGAACTAGCCCGCCTGCTTGGCATCAGTTGTGTTCCCCTGCCTGAACCTGTTCCCGCCAACTCCCTCGACGGCCAACTCCTGGGGACTGTTTCTCACCAGGCGGTCCCAGTGCGCATGCTCCTGTCTGGTACTCACCATGAGACCATCCAGTTCCACATCCTGCAGTCTCCCCGTCTTCCCCTCATCCTGGGTTAACCCTGGCTTCGGCGACACAACTTAAACATCAACTGGAGGACGGGGGTCATCTTGGGTTGGAGCCCTTCCTGCCACCAAGTGTGCCTGAAGCAAGCCTCAGCTCCTCAACCGGCCACCTGCTCCAGTTCTGCTCCAGGTCTGACGGGGGTCCCAGCCGAGTACCATGACTTTGGGGAGGTTTTTAGCAAGTCTAGGGCCACCTCCCTTCCTCCTCATTGACCCTATGACTGCGCCATAGACCTCCTGCCTGGTTCCGCTCCTCCTAGGGATCGCCTTTATTCCCTGTCCGCCCCTGAGAGAGGCGCCATGGAGAAATACATAAACGACTACTTGGCTGCTGGTCTCATCCGTCCCTCCTCGTCTCCTGCTGGGGCTGGGTTCTTCTTCGTGGAGAAGAAGGACAAATCTCTGCGTCCCTGCATAGATTACAGGGGGCTAAACGGCATCACGGTGAAGAATCGCTACCCTCTCCCACTCATCTCCTCTGCTTTCCAGCTCCTGGAGGGGCCACCATCTTTTCGAATTTGGATCTACGCAACGCCTACCACTTGGTCCGCATCAAAGAGGGAGATGAGTGGAAGACCGCCTTCAACACTCCCACGGGACATTTTGAATACCTGGTGATGCCCTTGGTCAATGACGTTCTCAGAGACATGTTGAACAAGTACGTGTTCGTCTATATTGATGACATCCTCATCTTTTCACGGACCAAGGAGGAACACGTACACCACGTCCAGGCAGTTCTACATCGGCTCCTGGAGAACTCGCTCTTCGTTAAATCTGAGAAGTGCGAGTTTCACTCCCGGTCAGTCTCCTTACTAGGATACATCGTTGGCCAAGGGAACATCAAGATGGACCCCGCCAAGGTCTCTGCTATCACCACCTGGCCTGTTCCTGACTCCCGCAAGCAGCTCCAAAGGTTCCTGGGGTTCGCCAATTTTTACCGACGGTTCATCCGTGGCTGCAGTACTGTGGCCGCACCCCTCACGGCACTCACCTCCTCCAAGGTTCCGTTCCGGTGGTCTGCCGCGGCCGACGAAGCTTTTCAGACACTCAAGACACGGTTTACATCGACCTCCTTCCTCCATGTTCCGGACTCAGAGAGACAGTTCGTGGTGGAGGTGGACGCCTCCGACGTGGGGGTGGGAGCTGTTCTGTCCCAGCGGGCTGCCGGGGACCAGAAGCTCCATCCATGCGCCTTCTTCTCCCGACGCCTGACCCCTGCTGAGAGGAATTATGACATTGGCAACCGAGAACTGTTGGCGGTTAAGTTGGCGTTGGAGGAATGGCGTCACTGGCTGGACGGAACCGAGCAACCTTTCTTGGTTTGGACGGACCACAAGAACCTTGAATACCTCCAGTCAGCCAAGAGGCTCAACTCTCGTCAGGCCCGCTGGTCTCTCTTCCTCACCCGCTTCAACTTCTCCCTCTCCTACCGACCTGGGTCCCGCAACGTGAAGCCCGATGCCCTCTCTCGACAGTTCTTGGCGAAGGAGGAGCCTGCCTCTGGCCCCAGCACCATCCTCCCGTCCTCGCGCAGGGTTGCCTCCCTCACCTGGGAATTGGAGGAGAGGGTCAAGGCGGCCTTGGAGAACCAGCCGGGACCCAGCGCATGCCCTCCTGATCGGCTGTTTTTGGTTTCTACCCTGCGGTTCGACGTCCTTCAGTGGGCCCACAGCTCTCGACTCACCTGTCATCCCGGCATTCAGCGGACCAAGGAGATGGTGCTACGGAGGTTCTGGTGGACATCGCTGGAGGGGGACACTCGGGAGTTTGTCAACGCCTGTCCCGTTTGCAACCAGCACAAGGTCTCACACCAAGCTCCTGCGGGTCATCTGTTTCCACTGCCTGTACCCCATCGACCATGGTCCCACATCTCACTGGACTTCGTTACCGGCCTGCCCCCATCCAGTGGTCACACCACCATCCTGACCGTGGTCGATAGATTTAGCAAGATGGCTCACTTCGTGCCTCTGCCCACGCTTCCGTCAGCCAACGAGACTGCCGAGCTCATGTTACTCCACGTCTTCAGGCTCCATGGTCTCCCCGTCGATGTGGTCTCCGACCGGGGACCCCAGTTTGCCTCTGTGTTCTGGAGGGAGTTCTGCACGCTTGTGGGGGGGCCACCGTGAGTCTGACGTCCGGATTTCATCCCCAGTCCAACGGCCAAACCGAAAGAAAGAATCAGGAGATGGAGACGGCGCTGCGGTGTACGGTGTCCAAGCATCCCTCCTCCTGGTCCCAGCAGTTGTTGTGGGTGAAGTACGCCCACAACACCCTGACAAGCTCGGCCACTGGGCTCTCCCCTGTCCAGTGTGCCTACGGGTTCCAGCCTCCACTGTTCCCGGCGCTGGAGAAAGTGGTTTCCTGCCCGTCCGCCCAGGCCTTCATTCGTCGCTGCCGCAGGACGTGGCCCAAGCCGGGGCGGCTCTTCTCCGCTCCGTGGACCGTAACGCCACGGCTGCCAACCGTCACGGCACCCAGGCCCCCACCTACCTCGCGGGCCAGAAGGTGTGGCTGTCGACCCGGGACCTTCCCTTGAGGGTGGAGTCCAAGAAGTTGGCACCCAAGTTCATCGGTCCCTTTGAGATCCAGAAGGTCATCAACCCAGCGGCTGTGAGGCTCAAGTTGCCTCGTTCCATGCGGGTCCATCCTACGTTCCACGTGTCCAGAGTAAAGCCAGTCCGGGAGAGCTCCCTGGTCCCCGCAGTCCCTCCTCCTCCACCTCCTCGTCTCATCGACGGAGGCCCCGCCTTTACGGTGCACCGCCTCCTGCGCTCCCGCCGTCGCGGGAGGGGTCTCCAATACCTCGTCGATTGGGCGGGTTACGGTCCAGAGGAGAGGTCCTGGGTTCCTGCTCGACACATCCTGGACGCCTCCCTCATCAGGGAGTTTCACCGGCGTCATCCCGACCAGCTGTCCAAGTCCGCCACTCCTAGAGGGGTCGCCGCCCCTGAGACTCTGTCCCCTCTTCCGTCTGAGGCGCCCAGTGACGACGAGACGGAGCTTTCCTCCGATGCTATGGAGGAGGATGCGGACATGGATGGCTCGGACGAATATTAGCCCTCCTCCGGTCCCTCTCCTCCCACGCAACTCTGCGTGGGATTGGGTTTATTTTCTTTATTGTTTTTTTTGTTTGTTTTGGGACGTCAGGAGCCGTCCCTTGAGGGCGGGGGGGGTTCTGTCACAGTCTGCCTTCTCCTCATTCTCATCCACTTCACCTCCCAGTACTTTTCCACCGGTCCCTCCTTCTCCTCAACTGCCTGCCTGCCACTCCCCTCTCATCAGCCCAACTCTCCTCACCTGTTGCACTCAGTTGCCTCTGATCACCAATTAACCCGGTATATAGACTCTCCTCACCGTTCACATAGTGCAAGATTGTTCTCAGCATTCATGCAAGACTCTCCAGCGATTTCCCGACTTCCTGCCTGGCTTCGACACTCCTTTCGTCTGTCCCTCGCTGGTTTGTTTGCATCGTGTGTTGGATCTCCTGGTTACCGGACTTTCCGCTACCCCGACTACGTCCCCTGCCTGCCCATCTTCGGAACCCTCGCTCAATCCTGAGCCTCTGTGTGAGTACGGTGTACCCATTCCTGTGTTACTATTCTGTGTTACAGTATCGTAATACAGTTCGTTACCAACTATACCTGCCTGATTCTGTGCGGCTATTGCGTCCAAGCTATACCCGTTACAATAATAGGCATTGACTACAAAACGCATGAATAAATAAACTGATAAAGAGCAAATAACAAATAATGGGTTATTAATGTTCAGAGTTTTGTCCGAGCCAGGTTTAATAGCCTGATGTCTGTAGAGAAGTAGCTATTCCTGAACCTGGTCGTTGTAGTCTTCAGGCTCCTGTACCTTCTACCTGAAGGTAGCAGGGAGATGAGTGTGTGGCCAGGATGGTGTGGATCTTTGATGATACTGCCAGCCTTTTTGAGGCAGCGACTTCCCTAAATCCCCTCGATAGAAGGAAGTTCAGAGCCGATGATGGACTGGGCAGTGTTTACTACTTTTTGTAATCTCTTCCTCTCCTGGGCACTCGTTGCCGAACCAAGCCACGATGCAACCGCTCAGCATGCTCTCTATTGTGCACCTGTAGAAGTTAGAGAGAGTCCTCCTTGACAAACCGACTCTCCGTAACCTTCTCAGGAAGTAGAGGCGCTGATGAGCTGCCTTGATAATTGCATCAGTGTTCTCGGACCAGGAAAGATCTTCAGAGATGTGCACGTCCAGGAATTTGAAGCTCTTGACCCTTTCAACCATTGACCCGTTGATATAAACGGAACTGTGGGTCCCCATCCTACTCCTTCCAAAGTCCACAATCAGTTCCTTGATTTTGCTGGTGTTGAGGGCCAGGTTATTGTGCTGGCACCATATGGACAGTTGCTCAATCTCTCTTCTATACTCGGACTCATTCCCATCAGTGATACGTCCCACAACAGTGGTGACGTCAGCCAACTTGATGCTGGAGTTTCAGTTCGAGACTGAAATACCACCACAGGGGCTCGAGAAGGCACATCAGTATTCTCCCTATCAAAGCGTGCGTAAAACGCATTGAGCTCGTCACGGAGTGATGTTTCGCCGACATTCAAGCTGCCTCCTGGTTTCGCCTTGTAGGATGTGATTGCATTCAGGCCCCTCCACAGCTGCCGAACATCCAACAATTGGATATATTGGTGGATGGGAAAGATTAAACGGGTATCGGATTTAAACTGGTCAGCTCATTAAGGGCTCAGGTCGAAAGGGTTTCCTGGCTGGCTTGCAGGTAAGTCCCTCATTCTTATTCACGTTATTTAGTATGTTTTTTTCCCCATCTCTCTCTGTCTCGGCCCTCCAAGGTTGGTTCTTCTGTTTGCCTTTATTAGCTTCAATTGAATATGTTTAAGTGTTATTTATCACTTGTAGCTTTTGAAAGATTCAAGCGGTTATCAGACGATTTCTAAGGGCTGATTCGACCCATTCGCGGGGGCTTTCATCGACCGATGCAGTTTAAAATCAAACTGCTGCGTCGAGGCGATAGAGGCTCCCGATGTTGAAGCCCTGCGCGGGCACCAAGAAAGTGAGTCCCTCCCCCCAAATTGTGTCACCTCCTCACATATTTTGATAGCGATTTTCAACGAATCTGCCTGGCCTGGTGTGTGTTTCCGGCGCTCTCCAGCTTTGGTTTAGGATCAGTACTACTGCCGTGACACTGCAATCAGCGCTCTCAGTTTGTCCCAGCACTCACCGAATTTTTCTGGTGAATTATCTTCTTCGAGCGCAGGCATTTGGAGCGCAGTGGTCGTGGCCGTGTGGTTAAGGCGATGGCCTAGAAATCCATTGTGGTTTCACCGCGTAGGTTCGAATCCTGCCGGTTACGGTGGTAGCATGGTCCGCTCGTTTGAACCGACCTGTGCATAATTTTGACGGGATGTTCACGAACTGCTGTCAGAATTAATATTCCGCGGAAATAGGTTAGTAAATATGTCCGTAGCGCAAATATTTTGGTCACGCCGGTAAGTCGATTGATTATCTGCTGCGACATGGAAAAAATGGCTTCGTTACTCAGCTGTATATTTGCCTAGTTGGCTCCGGTCCTGAATACTGCGGCCCAGAGTATGTGCTGAGCGATAATTCACCTCTCATTCACTGAACGCCAGAGAGTGTCGTCCCACACTGCCACACTTGTGCTCACTGGACATACCCGGTGAATTGTTGCGGCACCCCCGATCACATGTGAAGTACGTGTGAAGTCCGCTGAGAATACGACAACAACCTCACCCACGGCTCCTCCTCTCTGATTATCTGTTGTTTTCACACCTTACATTCTTGTTCAACCCTTCAACATCTCGAGCTTCCCTGTCCCCTGACTATCAGTCTGAAGAAGGGTCTCTACCCAAACCGTCACCCATTCCTTCTCTCCAGAAATGTTGCCTGTCCCGCACAGTTCCTGCAGCATTTTGTGTCGACCACATGCGTACCCTTTCTCGGGTTGGGGGCGGATCTGTACACAAGAAGCTAAGTGTTTGCAGAATTGTCTGCATGATGAGGACCATCACTTCCTGACCAAGTGAACGTTAAGGGGGCTTGGTATAAGGATACATTATCCTCAGAATATAAAACAAATTACTGTATGTGTAAGCGTTGAGAATGTTGGATGTGATCCTGCACTATATGGGTGGTCTGAATAACATTTATTTTAGAAACAATCTTCCTGGACCAAATCTTTGATGCCGTTTATGAAAAGCAATTTCCCATCGTGTCCCAGGTCACCGCTTCCCAGCTCGGGAATGATCCATTTATTCCCCTTTCCGACCAGTTGTCTCTGTGGCGCAATCGGTTAGCGCGTTCGGCTGTTAACCGAAAGGTTGGTGGTTCGAGCCCACCCAGGGACGCTGGCGATCTGATATTTTTTCCTGTGCTTGTCCTTGGCAGCTGAGCAAATCTGCTCTCTCCAGAGGCTGGCGCTCTCTGCTGTCGCCACACTCCGCTGATTGGGTGTCTTCTTGCGGCGTCTCGTTTCGTTTCATTCAATTGTTCCTCTTTTCAATAAACAACATCCCAGGAACTGAAGAAGGGTCTCGACCCGAAACGTCGCATATTCCTTCTCTCCAGAGATGCTGCATGGCCTGCAGAGTTATTTAAGCTTGTTGTGTCTATCCCTGGAACTAGCGGATTGGATTCTCTGCTGAACTGCCGCTGGACAGTTTTAAGAAGGTACAGCGAGACGTTTGGACACAAAAGGCGTCGAGAGGTATGGGGAGGGGAATAGTGGACTGTGTTGGGATGATCAGCTCTGATCATGTTGAATGGTGGTGGAAACTCGTGTGGCCGCGTGGCCTGCTCCTGCTATTTTCAATGTTGATGTTGTTCTCACGGAGTCCGGGATGTAGCTTTGCAGAAGTGCGCACGTTTTGCCTGTTTAAGGCCCGAGGTTCAATTCCCGTCACTTCCACCTGGTGACTTTACAAAAGTTGGGGGAAATCCCGCAAACGGTATCTGAAGAAATTCGGACTTTAAAATGCAGACTCGATTTTACCCGGAATCCTAGAGAACTGGGAAAGTGAGGTTTCGGAGGTATAAATCCTCGTCGATTTGCCCGTTTATATTTTATTTCGTTCAATGTCAGGACCTGGGAACCGGGAGCAAGTATACGCGACAGCAGTGAGCACAAGGATGTTAACCCAGGTGTAAAAACCTGGGAACATGTCGAAGTAGTGAGACAGGGATAACAACACCGATGAGCACACCAAGAAAATGAAGAAAGACAGTGAGAAATACAAAAGGGGAAGGAAGCACTCCCTCCCCCTCCTCTTCATCCTCCCTCTTCTTTCCCTTCTGCTCCTACCCTCTCCAATCCCTCCCTCACCTATTTCTCCTTCTCCTTTCCCTAACCCTATATCTTCCTCCCTCCAAAACTCTTCTCCCCTCCCATATCCCTCTCCCCCCCACCCCCCCACTCCTCGCCTCCACCTACCCCCCCACTATCTCTCCTGATCTTCCCCACGGCCCTCCTCTTCCTATAATCTCCACTCCCTACCTCCCCCACTCCCCATCCTCTGCCTCAATCCCCACTCCTACCCACTCTCCATCCTCATCTCCCTCTTCTTTCCCATCTCCTCCTCCTCCCCTCCTCCAATCCCTCACCTATCCCTCCCTCTCCTCTCTCCTACGCTCAGTCATTCCCTTCCTCCATCCATAACTCCTCTCCCCTCCCTACCCCCTCCCTACCCCCTTTCTATCCTTCCATCCCCCCCCCCCCCACACACACACACTTTCCAAAAGTGAACAATGAGAAATTTAAAATTTTGCAAAGAACTGCGGAGCTCCATCCAGCGCGGCCTGTCGGCTTCGGAAGTCGCGGTCTTCGGTAAATAAGCGGCCGTTCCAGGTTTCCCAAAGCTGTGAGGTTTCTCCCGACGCCTGAGCATCATCATCCGGCGAGAACGACCTGGAACATCGGGCCCCGTAGCGGCGACTGCGGAGGCCAAAATAAGCCCGACTATCAGTGGACATGGGGATGGGGACTGGACTTTATGCCATCGTCATAATGGAAACCATTGTGGGGGGATGTTTTTTTATGTTTAAATCTCTTTATTATTGTCATTTCTGTATTCTTTTTTTATGTGCTGCAATGGCAATAAGCTTTTCACTAAGAAAGTCCCTTTGAACCTTTGATATTCCACCATTCACCCGTTCCCCCAACGCAATATTCCACCACTCACCCATAGCCCCTAACTGCGCAGGCGTGGCTTATTTCCCTTCTTACCCGAGCACTCCCTCCCCCTCCTCTTCATGTGTGGGAGGGGAGGAAGGAAAGGTGGGAGGGAAGTTGGGTGCGTGGCCGGGGGTGGGGTGAGAAGGAGGGAGGGTGTGTATGGACGGGGTGGTGTCGGAGGGGGGGAGAGTGTGGTGTGGGGGGAGAGGGATCGTGGGGGTGGGGTGCGTGTGGGCGGGAGGGTGTAAGGGGAAATGGGATGTGGGAGGGGAGGGGTGTGTTGGGGAGGGTCTGTGTGTGTGGGAGGGATGTATGTATGGGCGGGGGGTGGTGTGGGGGGTGTGGGCGGGGTGTTTGTGTGTGTCCGTGTGTGTGTGTGGGTGGGGGGTTGTGTGGGGGAGGGGTGTGCGAGGGGGTTGTGGGGTGTGATTGTGGCGGTGGGGAGGGTTGTGGGGGCGCGGGCAGGTTGTGGGGGGCTTGTGTGTGGGGGGGGGGGGGAATGGGGGGCGGGGAGGGAGATACACATCCAGCCAAAGTTTGCAAGGAGAAACCGCGAGAATGTTACTATATTACACTATATTCATATATATACCATGATATTACTATATTGCACTATATTCAACCACGACAGAATCGCGGAATTGGGCCATTCAGCCCATAGTCTACATTGCCATTCAATCATGGTGGACATATATTTCCCTCTCAAACCCATTCTCGTGGTTTCTTCCTGTAAGCTTTGGCGTCAATCCTAATCAATTATCTGTTAATTTCCGCCTTAAAAATACGCAATGTCTTGTCCACCACAGCTGTCTGCGGCACTGAATTCCAGAGATTCACCACCTTCTGACGAAATAAATTCCTCCTCATCTCCTTTCCAAAGGTATTGCCTTTTATTCTGAGTATGCCCTCTTGCTCCAGGGTGTTCCATTAGTGGAAACAACCTCTCTACTTCCGCTCTATCCAGGCCTTTCACTGTTCCGGTGCTCTCCAGCTTTGGCTTAGGATCAGTACTACTGCCGTGACACTGCAATCAGCGCTGTCTCAGTTTGTCCCAGGACTCACCGATAATTTCTGGTGATTTAACTTCTTTGAGCGCAGGCAGTTGGAGCGTAGTGGACGTGGCCGAGTGGTTGAGGCGATGGACTAGAAATCCATTGGGGTTTCCCCGCGAAGGTTCGAATCCTGCCGATTACGGCGGTAGCAGGTCCGCTCGTTTGAACCGACCTGTGCATAATTTTGACGGGATGTTCACTAACTGCTGTCAGAATTAATATTCCGCGGAAATAGGTTAGTAAATATGTCCGTAGCGCAAAGATTTTGGTCACCCCGGTAAGTCGACTGAGTATATGCTGCGACATGGAACAAATGGCTTCGTTACTCAGCTGTATATTTGCCTAGTTGGCTCCGGTCCTAAATACTGCGGCCCAAAATATGTGCTGAGCGATAATTCACCTCTCATTCACTGAACGCCATAGAGTGTCGGCCCACACTGCTACACCTGTTCTCACTGGACATACCCGGTGAATTGTTGCGGCACCCCTTACCACAGTTGAAGTTCTCCTCCTCTCTCCGCTGAGAGTACTACAACAACCTATCCCGCTACTCCTCCTCTCTGATTATCTGTTGTTTTCACACCTTACATTCTTGTTCAACCCTTCAACATCTCGAGCTTCCCTCTCCCCTGACTATCAATCTGAAGAAGGGTGTCTACCCAAAACGTCACCCATTCCTTCTCTCCAGAAATGTTGCCTGTCCCGCACTGTACCTGCAGCATTTTGTGTCGACCACATACGTACCCTTTCTCGGGTTGGGGGCGGATCTGTACACAGGAAGCTAAGTGCTTCCAGAATGTTCTGCTTGATGAGGAGCGTTGCTTCCTGACCAAGTGAACGGTAAGGTTGCTATAAGGATACTTTATTCACAGAATATAAAACAAATTACTGTATGTGTAAGCGTTGGGAATGTTGGATGTGATCCTGTACTATATACGGGGTGGGGTGGGGTGGGTGGGGGAGTCTGAATAACATTTATTTTAGAAAAATCTTTCTGGCCCAAATCTTTGATGCCGCTTATGAAAAGCAGTTTCCCAACCGTGTCCCTGGTCAGCGCTTCCCAGCTCGGGAATCGTCCGTTTATTGCCCTTTCCGTCCAGTTGTCTCTGTGGCGCAATCGGTCAGCGCGTTCGGCTGTTAACCGAAAGGTTGGTGGTTCGAGCCCACCCAGGGACGCTGCTGATCGGATATGTTTTGCTGTGCATGTCCTTGGCAGCTGAGCAAATCTGCTCTCTCCAGACGCTGGCGCTCTCTGCTGTCGCCTCAATCCGCTTATTGGGTGTCTCCCTGCGGCGTCACACTTCCTTTCATTGAAATGTTCTTCTTTTCTATAAACAACATACCAGGAACTGAAGAAGGGTCTCGACCCGAAACGTCGCCTATTCCATCTCTCCAGAGATGCTGCCTGTCCTGCTGATTCATTTAAGCGTTTTATGTCTATCCGTGGAACTAGCGGATTGGATCTCTGCTGAACTGCCGCTGGCCAGTTTTAAGAAGGTACAGCGAGACGTTTGGACACAAAAGGCGCCGAGAGGTATGGGGAGGGAAGGGAACAGTGGACTGTGATGGGATGATCAGCTGAGAACATGTTGAATGGTGGTGGAAACTCGTGTGGCCACGTGGCCTGCTCCAGCTATTTCCAATGTCGATGTTGTTCTCACGGAGTCCGGGATGTAGCTCTGCAGAAGGGCGCACGTTTTTCGTGTTTAAGGCCCCAGGTTCAATACGCGTCACTTCCACCTGTTGACTTTACAAAAGTTGGGGGAAATCCCGCAAACGGTATCTGAAGAAAATTGGACTTTAAAATGCAGACTCGACTTTGCCCCGAATCCTCGAGAACTGGGAAAGTGACGTTTCGGAGGTATAAATCCCCGTCGATTTGCCCGTTTATATTTTATTTCGTTCAATGTCGGGACCTGGGAACCAGGAGCAAGTATACGCGACAGCAGTGAGCACAAGGATATTAACCCAGGTGTAGAAACCTGGGAACATGGCGAAGTAGTGAGACAGGGATAACAACACTGATGAGCACGCTAAGAAAATGAAGAAAGACGCCGAGAAATACAAAACAAACAAGATGAGAATTTTTGCGATGTGTAGATAGTTCGATATAGATAAATATGCAAAGCACACTATAAAGGATAGAATGATGGCAGCAATCTGGAATACAGTTGGAGTGATTGGAGCGGTGTGAGTGTAAATGAGAGGCGCGGGGGGGGGGGGGGGATCCATCAGAACGGGGCGAGTCTGGACAGACAGGTTTATTTTCCTGGAACAAAGGAAGCTGAGGCGGACCTGATCGGGTATACCCAATAATGAGGGTCTTCGAGAGTAGAAAAGTATTTCCCATAACACCCCCACAGTCTAGCCACCCGGAAGCTAGAAAGTATCAAAAGTAGTACTGTTTACACGAATTTGGTGTATGGTATCTGGATCCTACCGCATGTAGGAGGCTGGTGGATCCAGGTTCTATCACAATGTTTAAGAAATGCTGGACGAAGTGGGACCCGTTGGGTCACACGGGAGGCGCGGTCCCCCAGCGTAACCCCCAAAGTGTTTCCATCAATGTAAAACAGTAGCTCTCGCGTTTGCTGCCAGACCCTCTCTGTCCAGCCCGCCCTCCCTCCTCTGTTTGTCTCCCCCCCCTTGACATTACATTAAAGCGGAGAGATTCCTGCGCAGATCACGCTGCGGCCCATGAAGAGAGGAACAGGAAAGTGTCCGGACTCAGTCCTTTCACAACAGGCGGGACATCCGCCAACCGGGCTCAGCCTCTCCAGCCTGCTGACTCGGAACTTGAGGAAAGAACCCCCGCCTTCACATGCCGGGGACTGAATGTGACTCCCGCCCACACTAATTTGCTTGCCCCTTGACGGCCCTCTGCCTTACCTCATGTTGTCCTTTGAAAGTTACCCAACCCTCTGGCTTCCCGCTGCTCTTTGCTATGTTATACTCCTATTATTTTAGTATTATTCCATCCCTATCTTCCTTTGTCAGCCAGGGTTGCCTCTTACTGCCCTTAGAATATTTCTTCCTCTTTGGAATAAAATGATCCTGCATCTTCTGGATGATGCACAGAAATTCCTGTCATTGCTGTTCCACCGTCATTCTTGCAGGGATCCTTTACCTGTCGACTTTGATCAGTTCCTCTCTCATGCCTTCATAGTCCGTTTGATCAACTGCAACACTGACACTTTTGATTTAACCTTCTCCCTCTCAAATTGCAGATTAAAACCTATCATATTACGGTCACTCCACCTGGCGGATCATTTACCTTGAGTTCCGTTATTAATTCATGATTCATTAGACAACACCTAATCCAGAATTGCCTTCATTCTGGCAGGCTCCAGTAAATTTGCTCTAAGAATCCATCTCGGACGCACTCTACAAAGTCCCTTTCTTGGGGTCCAGAACCAAACTGATTTTCCCACTCTACGTACATATAGAAATGTCCCTACCCATGTTTTGAGAGGTGGGGGACAATCCATCCCATGTTTTGTAATCCGGATTATGAAATTCGGTGAAAAAAAATCTATTAAAATCTCCGCTTTCCGCGAGACAGTGGGGGTGTCACTGTTCAGCGCTTGTTAAATGTCTCTATTAACATCGAATTAACATGATGTGTCATTAATTGTGTTTTGACCTTCAAGTATTACTGAAGGTATTCACGGAGAATTACTTAAAGCTGTCTGATGCGGGTACAATTACCATTTGAACTAATTCAAGTTCAAGTTCAAGTTTATTGTCATGTGTCCCTGATAGGAAAATATTTTTTTTTGCTTTGCTTCAGCACACAGAACATAATTGTCACAGTCTGCCCTCTCCTCATTCTCATCCGCTTCACCTCCCAGTACTTTTCCACCGGTCCCTCCTTCTCCTCACCTGCCTGCCTGCCACTCCCCTCTCATCAGCCCAACTCTCCTCACCTGTTGCACTCAGTTGCCTCTGATCACCAATTAACCCAGTATATAGACTCTCCTCACCGTTCAAACAGTGCCAGATTGTTCTCAGCATTCATGCAAGACTCTCCAGCGATTTCCCGACTTCCTGCCTGGCTTCGACTCTCCTTTCGTCTGTCCCTCGCTGGTTTGTTTGCATCGTGTGTTGGATCTCCTGGTTACCGGACCTTCCGCTACCCCGACTACGTCTCCTGCCTGCCCCTCTTCGGAACCCTCGCTCAATCCTGAGCCTCTGTGTGAGTACGGTGTTCCCATTCCTGTGTTACTACTCTGTGTTACAGTATCGTAATAAAGTTCGTTACCAACTATACCTGCCTGATTCTGTGCTGCTATTGGGTCCAAGCTATACCCGTTACAGTACAATCTGGCCAACAATGGACTCAGCGCACACAACGTCTCCGTCAAACCGCTTCGAGAGGATTGAGCACACGCTCCTGCAGCACGAAGCTATGCTCACTGCCTCCAACTCCGAGGTACGACAGGCTACGTCAAACCAGGAGTAAGTATTGATTGCACTAGCCACCCAGGTCCAACAGCTGACGACCACCCTCGCCCAGGCTACACCCCATGCTTCGCCTCCGGCTCCGACAGCACCAGCTCCCGGTCCGCCAGGACCATCACCTGAGCCCCGGGTGCGAACCCCGGAGCGCTACGCTGGAGACCCGGAGGGCTGCAACCCATTCATCACGAACTGTTCCATTCTCTTCGCCCTACAGCCCTACATCTTCGCCCAGGAAGCGGCGAGACTGGCGTTTACCATTAATCACCTGACTGGCAGAGCTCGGCTGTGGGGAACGGCTGAATGGGAGCGACACACGCCAGCTTGCTCCTCTTTCCAGGCCTTCGCCGCGGAGCTTCGCAAGGTGTTCGGTGAGGTTTCGATGGGTCCGGACGCTGCGGGAGGTCTGCTGGGGTTGAGTCAGGGGAACCAGAGCGTCGCTGACTTCGCCATCGACTTTCGCACCAGGGCCCGTCAGAGTTATTGGAACGCCCCGGCCCAGTGTGACGCTTTCTTGCTGGGCTTGAACGACTATATCAAGGATGAGTTGGTGTCCCACGACCTTCCTTCTTCTCTGGATGGGCTTATCGAGCTAACGACCCGTCTGGACCGACGCATCCTGGCGAGACGTCGGGAGAGGCGACAAGGACAGGCGGACCGCCAGGTATCCACCCAAGCTCGTTTTCCTCCGGAGACTGGACTACCCTCGTCGGGGCAACCGTCGAGGCAACCCGAACCCATGCAGGTGGGTCGCAACAGTCTCAGCCCCGAGGAACTGGAACATCGGCGTTGGGGGAACCTCTGTCTCTACTGTGGCCTGGCGGGTCATTACATCTCCAAGTGTCCAGTAAAAACCCAGACTCACCAGTAGCGGAGGAATTACTGGTGAGTCGAACCTCTGAACTTTCCTCTGCCCGACGCCCTCTTTGTCATGCCCGTCTGCTGTTGTCTGATGGTTCTCACACCCTCGCCACCTTCAAAGACTCTGGTTGTGACATTAATCTTATGGACAAGGAACTAGCCCGCCAGCTTGGCATCAGTTGTGTTCCCCTGCCTGAACATGTTCCCGCCAACGCCCTCGACGGCCATCTCCTGGGGACTGTTTCTCACCAGACGGTCTCAGTGCGCATGCTCCTGTCTGGTAATCACCATGAGACCATCCAGTTCCACATCCTGCAGTCTCCCCGTCTTCCCCTCATCCTGGGTTACCCCTGGCTTCGGCGACACAACCCCAACATCGACTGGAGGACTGGGTCATCTTGGGTTGGAGCCCTTCCTGCCACCAAGTGTGCCTGAAGCAAGCCTCAGCTCCTCAACCGGCCACCTGCTCCAGTACTACTCCAGATCTGACGGGGATCCCAGCCGAGTACCATGACTTTGGGGAGGTTTTTAGCAAGTCTAGGGCCACCTCCCTTCCTCCTCATTGGCCCTATGACTGCGCCATAGACCTCCTGCCTGGTTCCGCTCCTCCTAGGGATCGCCTTTACTCCCTGTCCGCCCCTGAGAGAGGCGCCATGGAGAAATACATAAACGACTCCTTGGCTGCTGGTCTCATCCGTCCCTCCTCGTCTCCTGCTGGGGCTGGGTGCTTCTTCGTGGAGAAGAAGGACAAATCTCTGCGTCCCTGCATAGATTACCGGGGGCTAAACGGCATCACGGTGAAGAATCGCTACCCTCTCCCACTCATCTCCTGTGCTTTCGAGCTCCTGGAGGGGGCCACCATCTTTTCGAAGTTGGATCTACGCAACGCCTACCACTTGGTCCGCATCAAAGAGGGAGATGAGTAGAAGACCGCCTTCAACACTCCCACGGGACATTATGAATACCTGGTGATGCCCTTTGGCCGTCTTCCAGGCTTTGGTCAATGACGTTCTCAGAGACATGTTGAACAAGTACGTGTTCGTCTATATTGATGACATCCTCATCTTTTCACGGACCAAGGAGGAACACGTACACCACGTCCAGGCAGTTCTACATCGGCTCCTGGAGAACTCGCTCTTCGTTAAAGCTGAGAAGTGCGAGTTTCACTCCCCGTCAGTCTCCTTCCTAGGATACATCGTTGGCCAAGGGAACATCAAGATGGACCCCGCCAAGGTCTCTGCTGTCACCACCTGGCCTGTTCCTGACTCCCGCAAGCAGCTCCAAAGGTTCCTGGGGTTCGCCAATTTTTACCGACGGTTCATCCGTAGCTACAATACTGTGGCCGCACCCCTGGCGGCACTCACCTCCTCCAAGGTTCCGTTCCGGTGATCTGCCGCGGCCGACGAAGCTTTTCAGACACTCAAGACACGTTTTACATCGGCCCCCATCCACCAATTTCCGGACTCAGAGAGACAGTTCGTGGTGGAGGAGGACGCCTCCGACGTGGGGGTGGGAGCTGTTCTGTCCCATAGCTTTCCTCTGATGCTATGGAGGAGGATGCGGACATGGATGTCTCGGACGAATATTAGCCCTCCTCCGGTCCCCGTCCTCCCACCCAACTCTGCGTGGGATTGGGTTTATTTTATTTATTCTTTTTTTTGTTTGTTTTGGGTCGTCAGGAGCCGTCCCTTCAGGGGGGTTTCTGTCACAGTCTGCCATCTCCTCATTCTCATCCACTTCACCTCCCAGTACTTTTCCACCGGTCCCTCCTTCTCCTCACCTGCCTGCCTGCAACCCCCTCTCATCAGCCCAACTCTACTCACCTGTTGCACTCAGTTGCCTCTGATCACCAATTAACCCGGTATATAGACTCTCCTCACCGTTCACAAAGTGCCAGATTGTTCTCAGCATTCATGCAAGACTCTCCAGCGATTTCCCGACTTCCTGCCTGGCTTCGACTCTCCTTTCGTCTGTCCCTCGCTGGTTTGTTTGCATCGTGTGTTGGATCTCCTGGTTACCGGACCTTCCGCTACCCCGACTAGGTCTCCTGCCTGCCCCTCTCGGAACCCTCGCTCAATCCTGAGCCTCTGTGTGAGTACGGTGTACCCATTCCTGTGTTACTACTCTGTGTTACAGTATCGTAATAAAGTTCGTTACCAACTATACCTGCCTAATTCTGTGCTGCTATTGGGTCCAAGCTATACCCGTTACAATAATAGTCATTGACTACAAAACACATGAATAAATAAACTGATAAAGAGCAAATAACAAATAATGGGTTATTAATGTTCAGAGTTTTGTCCGAGCCAGGTTTAATAGCCCGATGGCTGTGGAGAAGTAGTTATTCCTGAACCTGGTCGTTGTAGTCTTCAGGCTCCTGTACCTTCTACCTGAAGGTAGCAGGGAGATGAGTGTGTGGCCTGGATGGTGTGGATCTTTGATGATACTGCCAGCCTTTTTGAGGCAGCGACTTCCATAAATCCCCTCGATAGAAGGAAGGTCAGAGCCGATGATGGACTGGGCAGTGTTTACTACTTTTTGTAGTATCTTCCTCTCCTGGGCACTCGTTGCCGAACCAAGCCACGGTGCAACCGGTCAGCATGCTCTCTATTGTGCACCTGTAGAAGTTAGAGAGAGTCCTCCTTGACAAACCGACTCTCCGTAACCTTCTCAGGAAGTAGAGGCGCTGATGAGCTGTCTTGATAATTGCATCAGTGTTCTCGGACCAGGAAAGATCTTCAGAGATGTGCACGTCCAGGAATTTGAAGCTCTTGACCCTTTCAACCATTGACCCGTTGATATAAACGGAACTGTGGGTCCCCATCCTACTCCTTCCAAAGTCCACAATCAGTTCCTTGGTTTTGCTGGTGTTGAGGGCCAGGTTATTGTGCTGGCACCATATGGACAGTTGCTCAATCTCTCTTCTATACTCGGACTCATCCCCATCAGTGATACGTCCCACAACAGTGGTGTCGTCAGCGAACTTGATGATGGAGTTCGCACTATGACCGGCCACGCAGTCATGAGTATAGAGTGTGCACGCAGCCTTGAGGTGCTCCCGTGCTGATTGTTATGGAGTCTGACACATTTCCACCAATATAAACAGACTGTGGTCTGTGGAAGTCGAGGATCCAATTGCAGAGGGATGCGCAGAGACACAGTTCTGCGAGTTTGGTTACCAGCTTGGAGGGGATGATAGTATTAAATGCCGAGCTGTAATCAATGAATAACAGCCTGACATATGAGTTTTTGTTGTCCACGTGGTCCAGAGTGGAGTGGAGGGCCAGCGATATCGCATCCACCGTTGGACTGTTGTGGCGATAAGCAAACTGCAGTTCACCCCTCTGAAGGATTTCCTGACGTCGGCCTCTGTGACTGAGACTGAAATACCATCACAGCGAATGGGGGCTCGAGAAGGCACATCAGTATTCTCCCAATCAAAGCGTGCGTAAAACGCATTGAGCTCGTCAGGGAGTGATGTTTCGCCGACATTCAAGCTGCCTCCTGCTTTCGCCTAGTAGGATGTGATTGTATTCAGGCCCCGTCACAGCCGCCGAACATCCAATAATTGGGCATATTGGTGGATGGGAAAGATTAAACGGGTATCGGATTTAAACTGGTCAGCTCATTAAGGGCTCTGGTC
This sequence comes from Amblyraja radiata, assembly GCF_010909765.2. Lineage (NCBI taxonomy): Eukaryota > Metazoa > Chordata > Chondrichthyes > Rajiformes > Rajidae > Amblyraja > Amblyraja radiata. Next base: position 20,037,572 of record NC_045992.1, on the reverse strand, counting down.
GTAAGGGTTTCCTGGCTGGCTTGCAGGTAAGTCCCTCATTCACTCTTATTCACGTTATTTAGTATGTTTTTCCCCATCTCTCTCTGTCTCCCCCCTCCAAGGTTGGTTCTTCTGTTTGCCTTTATTAGCTTCAATTGAATTTGCTTAAGTGTTATTTATCACGTAGCTTTTGAAAAATTCAAGCGGGTATCAGACGATTTCTAAGGGCTGAATCGGCCAATTCGATGGTGCTTTCATCGACCGATGCAGCTTAAAATCAAACTGCTACGTCGAGGCGATAGAGGCTCCCGATGTTGAAGCCCTGCGCGGGCACCAAGAAAGTGAGTCCCTCCCCCCAAATTGTGTCTCACCTCCTCACATATTTTGATAGCGATTTTCAACGATTCTGCCTGGCCTGGTGTGTGTTTCCGGCGCTCTCCAGCTTTGGTTTAGGATCAGTACTACTGCCGTGACACTGCAATCAGCGCTCTCAGTTTGTCCCAGCACTCACCGAATTTTTCTGGTGAATTATCTTCTTCGAGCGCAGGCATTTGGAGCGCAGTGGTCGTGGCCGAGTGGTTAAGGCGATGGACTAGAAACATAGAAACATAGAAACATAGAAATTAAGTGCAGGAGTAGGCCATTCGACCCTTCGAGCCTGCACCGCCATTCAATATGATCATGGCTGATCATCCAACTCAGTATTCCGTACCTGCCTTCTCTCCATACCCTCTGATCCCCTTAGCCACAAGGGCCACATCTAACTCCCTCTTAAATATAGCCAATGAACTGGCCTCGACTACCCTCTGTGGCAGGGAGTTCAAGTCACATCCCAGAAACTAGAAATCCATTGGGGTTTCCCCGCGCAGGTTCGAATCCTGCCGGTTACGGCGGTAGCACGGTTCGCTCGTTTGAACCGACCTGTGCATAATTTTGACAGGATGTTCACGAACTGCTGTCAGAATTAATATTCCGCCAAATAGGTTAGTAAATATATCCGTAGCGCAAAGATTTCGGTCACGCCGGTAAGTCGATTGATTATCTGCTGCGACATGGAACAAATGGCTTCGTTACTCAGCTGTATATTTGCCTAGTTGGCTCCGGTCCTGAATACTGCGGCCCAGAGTATGTGCTGAGCGATAATTCACCTCTCATTCACTGAACGCCAGAGAGTGTCGTCCCCCACTGCCACACCTGTGCTCACTGGACATACCCGGTGAATTGTTGCGGCACCCCCCATCACATGTGAAGTCCGCTGAGAGTACGACAACAACCTCACCCGCGGCTCCTCCTCTCTGATTATCTGTTATTTTCGCACCTTACATTCTTGTTCAACCCTTCAACATCTCGAGCTTCCCTGTCCCCTGACTATCAGTCTGAAGAAGGGTCTCTACCCAAAACGTCACCCATTCCTTCTCTCCAGAAATGTTGCCTGTCCCGCACAGTTCCTGCAGCATTTTGTGTCGACCACATGCGTACCCTTTCTCGGGTTGGGGCCTGATCTGTACACAGGAAGCTAAGTGTTTGCAGAATTGTCTGCATGATGAGGACCGTGACTTCCTGACCAAGTGAAATTTAAGGGGGCTTGGTATAAGGATACTTTATCCTCAGAATATAAAACAAATTACTGTATGTGTAAGCGTTGAGAATGTTGGATGTGATCCTGCACTATATGGGTGGTCTGAATAACATTTATTTTAGAAATCAATCTTCCTGGACCAAATCTTTGATGCCGTTTATGAAAAGCAATTTCCCAACCGTGTCCCAGGTCATCGCTTCCCAGCTCGGGAATGATCCGTTTATTCCCCTTTCCGTCCAGTTGTCTCTGTGGCGTAATCGGTTAGCGCGTTCGGCTGTTAACCGAAAGGTTGGTGGTTCGAGCCCACCCAGGGACGCTGGCGACCTGATATTTTTTCCTGTGCTTGTCCTTGGCAGCTGAGCAAATCTGCTCTCTCCAGAAGCTGGCGCTCTCTGTTGTCGCCTCAATCCGCTGATTGGGTGTCTTCTTGCGGCGTCTCGTTTCGTTTCACTCAAATGTTCCTCTTTTCAATAAACAACATCCCAGGAACTGAAGAAGGGTCTCGACCCGAAACGTCGCCTATTCCTTTTCTCCAGAGATGCAGCATGGCCTGCTGAGTTATTTAAGCTTGTTGTGTCTATCCCTGGAACCAGCGGATTGGATTCTCTGCTGAACTGCCGCTGGACAGTTTTAAGAAGGTACAGCGAGACGTTTGGACACAAAAGGCGTCGAGAGGTATGGGGAGGGGAATAGTGGACTGTGTTGGGATGATCAGCTCAGATCATGTTGAATGGTGGTGGAAACTCGTGTAGCCGCGTGGCCTGCTCCTGCTATTTTAAATGTTAATGTTGTTCTCACGGAGTCCGGGATGTAGCTTTGCAGAAGGGTGCACGTTTTGCGTGTTTAAGGCCCGAGGTTCAATTCCCGTCACTTCCACCTGGTGACTTTACAAAAGTTGTGAAAAATCCCGCCAACGGTGTCTGAAGAAATTCGGACTTTAAAATGCAGACTCGATTTTACCCGGAATCCTAGAGAACTGGGACAGTGAGGTTTCGGAGGTATAAATCCTCGTCGATTTGCCCGTTTATATTTTATTTCGTTCAATGTCAGGACCTGGGAACCGGGAGCAGGTATACGCAACAGCAGTGAGCACAAGGATGTTAACCCAGGTGTAAAAACCTGGGAACATGGCGAAGTAGTGAGACAGGGATAACAACACCGATGAGCACACCAAGAAAATGAAGAAAGACAGTGAGAAAGACAAAAGGGGAAGGGAGCACTCCCTCCCCCTCCTCTTCATCCTCCCTCTTCTTTCCCTTCTGCTCCTACCCTCTCCAATCCCTCCCTCACCTATTTCTCCTACTCCTTTCCCTTACCCTATATCTCCCTCCCTCCCTCCCTCCAAAACTCTTCTCCCCTCCCTTATCCCTCTAACCCCCCACCCCCCCGCCCCCACCCCCACTCCTCTCCTCCCCCTATCCCCCCACTATCCCTCCTGATCTTCCCCACGGCCCACCTCGTCCTATAATCTCCACTCCCTACCTCCCCCACTCCCCATCCTCTGCCTCTACCCCCACTCCTACCCACTCTCCATCCTCATCTCCCTCTTCTTTCCCTTCTCCTCCTCCTCCTCCCTTCCTCCAATCCCTCACCTATCCCTCCCTCTCCTTTCCCCTACCCTCAGTCATTCCCTCCCTCCCTCCATAACTCTCCCCTCCCTACCCCCTCCCTACCCCTTTCCTATCCTTCCACCCCCCCCTCCCCACACTTTCCAAAAGTGAACAATGAGAAATTTAAAAATTTGCAAAGAACTGTCGAGCTCCATCCAGCGCGGCCTGTCGGCTTCGGAAGTCGCGGTCTTCGGTAAATAAGCGGCCGTTCCTGGTTTCCCAAAGCTGTGAGGTTTCTCCCGACGCCTGAGCATCATCATCCGGCGAGAACGGCCTGGAACATCGGGCCCCGTAGCGGCGATTGTCATTTATGTATTCCTTTTTTATGTGCTGCAATGGCAATAAGCTTTTCATTAATAAAGTCCCTTTGAACTTTTGAACCTTTGATATTCCACCACTCACCCGTTCCCCCAACGCAATATTCCACCACTCACCCATAGCCCCTAACTGCGCAGCCGTGGCTCATTTCCCTTCTTACCCGAGCACTCCCTTTCCCTCCTCTTCATGTGTGGGAGGGGAGGAAGGAAAGGTGGGAGGGAAGTTGGGTGCGTGGCCGGGGGTGGGGTGAGAGGGAGGGGGGGGGGGTGGCGGGGGGGGGGGGGAGGGGGGGGGGGGGGGGGGGGGGAGGGGGGGGGGTGGGAGGGGGGGAGAGTGTGGTGTGGGGGGGAGAGGGATTGTGGGGGTGGGGTGTGTGTGGCGGCGTGAGGGGTGGGGGTCAGGTGTGTATGTGGAAGGGAGGGATGTGGGGGGAAGAGGGATGTCGGGAGGGAGGGGTGTGTTGGGGAGGGTGTGTGTGTGTGGGAGGGATGTGTGTATGGGCGGGGGGGGGGGCATGGGGGGCGGGTTGTGTGTGTGTGTGTGTGTGTGTGTGTGTGTGTGGGGGGGGGGGGAGGGGTTGTGTGGGGGAGGGGTGTGAGGGTGGAGGGGTTGTGGGGTGGGATTGTGGCGGCGGGGAGAGTTGTGGGGGCGCGGGCAGGTTGTGGGGGGCTTGTGTGTGGGGGGGGGGGGTTGTGTGCAACCACGACCGAATCGCGGAATTGGGCCATTCAGCTCATAGTCTACATTGCCATTCAATCATGGTGAGCATATATTTCCCTCTCAAACCCATTCTCGTGGTTTCTCCCTGTAAGCTTTGGCGTCAATCCTAATCAATTATCTATCAATCTCCGCTTTAAAAATACACAATGTCTTGTCCACCACAGCTGTCTGCGGCACTTAATTCCAGAGATTCACCACCTTCTGACGAAATAAATTCCTCCTCATCTCCTTTCCAAAGGTATTTCCTTTTATTCTGAGTCTATGCCCTCTTGCTCCAGAGTGTTCCATTAGTGGAAACAACCTCTCTACTTCCGCTCTATCCAGGCCTTTCACTGTTCCGGCGCTCTCCAGCTTTGGTTTAGAATCAATACTACTGCCGTGACACTGCAATCAGCGCCGTCTCAGTTTGTCCCAGGACTCACCGATAATTTCTGGTGATTTATCTTCTTCGAGCGCAGGCATTTGGTGCGTAGTGGTCGTGGCCGAGTGGTTAAGGCGATGGACTAGAAATCCATTGGGGTTTCCCCGCGCAGGTTCGAATCCTGCCGATTACGGCGGTAGCAGGTCCGCTCGTTTGAACCGACCTGTGCATAATTTTGACGGGATGTTCACCAACTGCTGTCAGAATTAATATTCCGCGGAAATAGGTTAGTAAATATGTCCGTAGCGCAAAGATTTTGGTCACGCCGGTAAGTCGATTGATTATATGCTGCGACATGGAACAAATGGCGTCGTTACTCAGCTGTATATTTGCCTAGTTGGCTCCGGTCCTGAATACTGCGGCCCAGAATATGTGCTGAGCGATAATTCACCTCTCATTCACTGAACGCCATAGAGTGTCGGCCCACACTGCTACACCTGTTCTCACTGGACATACCCGGTGATTTGTTGCAGCACCACTGACCACAGTTGAAGTTCTCCTCCTCTCTCCGCTGAGAGTACTACAACAACCTATCCCGCTACTCCTCCTCTCTGATTATCTGTTGTTTTCACACCTTACATTCTTGTTCAACCCTCCAACATCTCGAGCTTGCCACTCCCCTGACTATCAGTCTGAAGAAGGGTATCTACCCAAAACGTCACCCATTCCTTCTCTCCGGTAATGTTGCCTGTCCCGCACAGTTCCTGCAGCCTTTTGTGTCGACCACATGCGTACCCTTTCTCGGGTTGGGGGCCGATCTGTACACTATGTGTACACTAAGTGTTTCCAGAATTTTCTGCTTGATGAGGACCGTGGCTTCCTGACCAAGTGAACGGTAAGGGGGGTTGGTATAAGGATACTTTATTCACAGAATATAAAACAAATTACTGTATGTGTAAGCGTTGGGAATGTTGGATGTGATCCTGTACTACATACGGGGTGGGGGTGGGGGTGAGGTGGGTGGGGATTTCTGAATAACATTTATTTTAGAATAATCTTTCTGGCCCAAATCTTTGATGCTGCTTATGAAAAGCAGTTTCCCAACCAGGTCCCTGGTCACCGCTTCCCAGCTCGGGAATCGTCCGTTTATTGCCCTTTCCGTCCAGTTGTCTCTGTGGCGCAATCGGTCAGCGCGTTCGTCTGTTATCAGGACATTTTATTATTAGTATTATCCAATAAACAGCTGACAATTATCCCATTCCTTAGCTTGCATCTCAGTAAAATTCATTTCAAAGCGCATTTGTGGTTTACGATTATTTAAATGGTAAATGTAGCTTCAGAAACATTTTTTTTGCATGTTAAAACCCACCTGAGAACCATGGAAGATTTTGCAATTTTAATGATGGATTTTTCACTTTTTAAACTTTTATATAACAAATTAATAAAGATAAAACATAATGCCTTACTTTTGGTGAAATGTAGTGAGCAAACGCGATAATTCCCGATATTTTCTATCTTTATATCTCCACGGCCAATGTTTGCTAACCACTTCCGCTGTTGTTGCCCCTTCAGCTCCCTCTTGTCTTTACCTTTGTTTTTCTTTACCTTCTGGACTCTAAAGTAAGATAACTGTGCCTCGCAGTCAACCCGACTGGCACAGTTATTTACAGCTCAAAAACGGGCCGTTTTCGCGGTTTTTAACGGGTGTGAAAGTACGCGTTTCCAGCATCAATAACATGTACCGGACGTGACGTTTGTACCCCAGTTAAGTTTTGCGTCAACGTGGGTGAGGATCTATGATCCGGTGACCTTTCGTGAAATCACCCTATAAGGATACTTTATCCACAGAATATATCCACAGAATATAAAACAATTTACTGTATGTGTAAGCGTTGGGAATGTTGGATGTGATCCTGTACTATATACGGGATGGGGTTGGGGTGGGTGGGGGGGGGTCTGAATAACATTTATTTTAGAAAAAAATCTTTCTGGCCCAAATCTTTGATGCCGTTTATGAAAAGCAGTTTCCCAACCGTGTCCCTGGTCACCGCTTCCCAGCTCGGGAATCGTCCGTTTATTGCCCTATCCGTCCAGTTGTCTCTGTGGCGCAATCGGTCAGCGCGTTCGGCTGTTATCAGGTCATTTTATTATTATTATTATCCAATTAACAGCTGACAATTATCCCATTCCTTAGCTTGCATCTCAGTAAAATTCATTTCAATGCGCATTTGTGGTTTACGATTATTTAAATGGTAAATATAGCTTCAGAAGCATTTTCTTTTTGCATGTTAAAACCCACCTGAGAACCATGGAAGGTTTTGCAACTTTAATGATGGAATTTTCACTTTTAAAACTTTTTATATAACAAATTAATAAAGATAAAACATAATGCCTTACTTTTGATGAAATGCAGTGAGCAAACGCGATAATTCCCGATATTTTCTATCTTTCAACTACTTCCCTCCGGCAGACGTTACATGGCCTTCTACGCCCGAACCACCAGACTCAGGAACAGTTTTATCCCAAGAGCTATAGCGGCTTTGAACCGGCCCTTATGAGTGCCTCCCCACCCACCCCCTTTGGAAAGTCTCCCTCAGATGGTCACGTCAATCAATTCAGCTTGCTTATTTATTGTATGTATTTACCTTTCTTGTACATCAGTGGAGATGCACACTAAATTTCGTTGCACTGACGTGCAATGACAATAAAATATATTATTATTATTATTATTATTATTATTTATATCTCCACGGCCAATGTTTGCTAACCACTTCCGCTGTTGTTGCCCCTTCAGCTCCCTCTTGTCTTTACCTTCGTTTTTCTTTATCTTCTGGACTCTCAAGTAAGATAACTGTGCCTCGCGGTCACCGCGACTGGCGCAGTTATTTACAGCTCAAAAACGGGCCGTTTTCGCGGTTTTTAACGGGTGTGAAAGTACGCGTTTCCAGCATCAATAACATGTACCGGACGTGACGTTTGTACCCCAGTTAAAATTTGCGTCCACGTGGGTGAGGATCTATGATCCAGTGACCTTTCGTGAAATCACCCTATAAGGATACTTTATCCACAGAATATATCCACAGAATATAAAACAATTTACTGTATGTGTAAGCGTTGGGAATGTTGGATGTGATCCTGTACTATGTACGGGGTGGGGGTGGGGTGGGTGGGGGGGTCTGAATAACATTTATTTTAGAAAAAAATCTTTCTGGCCCAAATCTTTGATGCCGGTTATGAAAAGCAGTTTCCCAACCGTGTCCCTGGTCACCGCTTCCCAGCTCGGGAATCGTCCGTTTATTGCCCTATCCGTCCAGTTGTCTCTGTGGCGCAATCGGTCAGCGCGTTCGGCTGTTATCAGGACATTTTATTATTATTATTATCCAATTAACAGCTGACAATTATCCCATTCCTTAGCTTGCATCTCAGTAAAATTCATTTCACAGCGCATTTGTGGTTTACGATTATTTAAATGGTAAATGTAGCTTCAGAAGCATTTTCTTGTTGCATGTTAAAACCCACCTGAGAACCAAGGAAGATTTTGCAATTTTAATGATGGATTTATCACTTTTTAAACTTATTATATAACAAATTAATAAAGATGAAACATAATGCCTTACTTTTGATGAGATGCAGTGAGCAAACGCGATAATTCCCGATATTTTCTATCTTTCAACTACTTCCCTCCGGCAGACGTCACAAGGCCTTCTACGCCCGAAGCTCCAGACTCAGGAACAGTTTTATCCCAAGAGCTATAGCGGCGCTGAACCGGCCCTAATGAGTGCCCCCCCACCCACCCCCTTTGGACAGTCTCCCTCAGATGCTCACGTCAATCAATTCAGCTTGCTTATTTATTGTACTTATTTACCTTTCTTGTACATCAGTGGAGCTGCACACTAAATGTGTTAAAACAAATGTAGGTCCCTTGCAGTCAGAAACAGGTGAGTTGATCATGGGGAACAAGGATATAGCGGACCAATTGAATAACTACTTTGGTTCCGTCTTCGCTAAGGAAGACATAAATAATCTGCCGGAAATAGCAGGGGACCGCGGGTCAAAGGAGTTGGATGAATTGAGTGAAATCCAGGTTAGCCGGGAAGTGGTGTTGGGTAAATTGAATGGATTAAAGGCCGATAAATCCCCAGGGCCAGATAGGCTGCATCCCAGAGTACTTAAGGAAGTAGCTCCAGGAATAGTGGATGCATTAGTAATAATCTTGTACATTGGATGCTTGTTTGGATAGATCATCAACTCAAAGAAAACTAAAATCTCGATCAAGTGAATTTTTAAATTCATACATTAATACCACTAATATTAAGGACGTTTGGAGAATTGAAAATCCATCGGGCCGAGAATATTCATTTTACTCACCAGTACATAAAACTTACTCAAGGATAGACTATTTTTTGGTAGATTCAAAACTTATCCTATTCACCTATAACTCACAATATCATAACATCATAATCTCAGACCATGCCCCATTAACATTTATGATCAAAGTAAACGGAATGGCAGAGACACAGTCACAATGGAGATTTAATCCCCAAATCTTAAAAGATAAGTCATGTAATGAATATCTAGTAAAACAGATTAAAATGTTTTTTGAGGCTAACGATAGCCCTGAAATCTCTGCCTCCCTTCTTTGGGAAACATTTAAAGCATTTGTACGAGGAGCATTAATTTCTTCCCAATCATTTTTAATAAGAGAATAGGGCCAAACAACAGAAACTGGAAATGGAAATAAAGCAATTAGACACAGAAAATGCAGCAGCACCATCCACGATAAAACACAATAAAATTGCAGTATTGAAATATAAATTAAACAAGATTTATTCAGACCAAGTTATAAAACTTTATCAACATACAAAACAATTAAATTTTGAATTTGGTGACAAACCACAAAAACCATTAGCGCGACAACTTCGCAAATTGGACGGGGAAAAAACAATATACAAAATTAGAACAGATAAGGGAGAAACATTAACACTGCCTAAAGATATTAAAGATAGATTTCTACAATACTACCAAAAATTGCATTCATCTAAAATAACAGAACAATCAACGGGAATGGAAACATTTTTACAGAATTGTAAGTTTGCGGGTCTAGATGAGAAAGAGAGAGAATTGCTAGGGGCTGAAATTACGATAAAAGACATTGAAGAATCAATAAAGTCCTTAAAAAACGGAAAGTCGGCAGGACCCGATGGTCTAAATTCGGAATTTTATTTAAAAAATTATGATTTGCTTTCCCCACGCCTACAGACAATGAACAAATACGCTTATACTCAACAGAAACTCCCAGAAACTCTAAATGAATCAACAATCATACTTATACCAAAAACGGACAAGGATCTTGAAGACCCAGGGTCATACAGAGCTATAGCCCTCTTAAATACTGATCAGAAAATATTAACTAAGATTCTATCTAATAGATTGAGCTTAGTGATCAGTAAATTAATACATCCTGACCAAACACGGTTTATCCCCAAACGGTATTCATTTTTTAATCTGAGAAGATTATTTAATATTATATACTCCAATAGAATCCCCAACGCAGAGCTAGCAATTATCTCGTTAGATGCTGAAAAAGCATTTGACCAGGTAGAATGGCCATATTTATTTTCGGTGATGGAAACATTTCAACTAGGAGCGAAGTACTGTACATGGGTTAAATTGTTATATTCTAATCCAACAGCTAGAATATTAACAAACAAAATGTTATCAACTAAATTTAATCTCTCTAGAGGCTGTAGACAAGGATGCTCACTATCCCCACTATTATTTGCTCTTGCAATCGAACCCCTAGCAGAAATCGTTAGAAACCATCCAGGAATATTTGGATACAATACTAGAGACACAAGGAATAAAATCTCCTTATATGCAGATGATATACTAATATATATTACAAAATTAGAAACTAGTATTCCAAACCTATTAAATCTAATAACTCAATTTGCTCAGTTTTCGGTATATAGAATCAATTGGAATAAAAGCGAAATCATGCCAATAACAAAATTCAATTTACATACAATACAACAATCCCCTTTTAAAATAGTTAAAGATAAATTTAAATACTTAGGAATCTGGGTAACTAAGACATATACCTCTTTATTTAAACTAAATTTCCCACCCTTACTGAATAAACTACATAAGAATATTCAATACTGGAAAACACTCCCCATTTCAATGCTTGGGAGAATTAATGCTATAAAAATGATTTTTTTTACCGCAACTACTGTACCTACTTCAATTAATTCCGATATATATCCCAAAAACTTTTTTCAAAAAAGTCGACTCCATTGTCACAAGTTTTGTCTGGGATTATAAGAATCATAGAATAAGTAAAAAACATTTATGTAAATCAAAGATAAATGGAGGTCTGGCTTTGCCAAATTTCTTATTTTATTTTTGGGCAGTCCATATTAAAAACATGAATTTTTGGCTGGAAGAAATGGACCAACAACCAGATTGGCTAATGATGGAAAAGGAAGACTGTCTACCTTTTGAAATTGGACCAATCATATTTGCCCCCACAAAACAGCACAAAAAAACCTATAAAGAAAACCCCATAATACATAGTGGAATACGAATTTGGAAACAAATAAAAAAAGATTTAAAATTGAATAATATACCACTCTGCCTTCCCATTGAAAATAATCCTTTGTTCAAATCATCCTTTATGGACAAAGGTTTCACACAATGGAAAAATCATGGAATCAAAAATATAGGACATCTTTATGGGAAAGGTACTTTTCTTTCATTTCAAGAGTTACAACTGAATTATGGACTGCACTCAAATAATTTTTTCAGATATCTACAAATTAGAGATTATGTTAAATCTAATACACAAGTTTACAGGAATAGGGAATCAGAAATTCTTGATGAATGTCTGAACAAGCATCCTAATACTGAAAAACTAATAGCTTATATTTATAACACCCTACTAAATAACGAGGTACCACCGACCGAACCACATAGATACAAATGGGAAAATGAAATAGGTCATCCTATCACGAAAGATATGTGGGACGAAAGTTTACAACAAATACATCAATGTTCATTAAATGCCAGACATACTTTAATACAATTCAAGGTCTTACATAGACTACACTTCTCTAAAATAAAACTAAATATAATCTTCCCACAAATCTCTCCTATTTGTGATAAATGTCTACATTTAGAGGCTAATTTAACACATACGTTTGCAAACTGTATAAAACTTAAACATTTCTGGACAGATATTTTTGAAATAACTTCAGAAGTTATTAATACAAAACTGGACCCAGACACAAAATTAATAATACTTGGAATATCAGAACAAAGCTTAACACTCACAACAAACCAAAGAAACTTCCTCAATTACAGTATAATAACCGGAAAAAAATTAATATTAAAATTTTGGAAAGGCCCTACAACCCCCACAATCAAAATGTGGATTACGGAAATGTCGGAGACCCTATACTTAGAAAGAATTAGACTTGTCTTAATGGACAAACAAGATCTTTTCCATAAAATTTGGGCTCCATTCATTAACTATCTGAAGGGATAGATTGGCACAGCACGAGGACCCAGCTGAAACTTGAACTCAGGAACAGATGAAAAACTATACTCTATACTCTATAACCTACGAACCTATCTCCATTGATGTATTACAGGTAACCCATTCCACCTCCCTTGTTTTTCTGTTGTGTTGTTTTATTTGTTTTTTTTTTTGTTTTGTTTTTTGCTTTCTTTTTTATTTGTAACTTTCTACCCTCTCTTTTTCTCGCTTTCTATAAAAAATAAAAATACTAGAAGCAGAAGTAATTGATAATGGAAAATTTTAATAATGTATGACTGATGTATATGAAAAGTTTTTTTTTTACTATAATATGTAACTACATTTTATAATATGTCTACTTCTAATAAATAAATAAATAAATTAAAAAAAAAGCAGTTTCCCAACCGTGTCCCTGGTCACCGCTTCCCAGCTCGGGAATCGTCCGTTTATTGCCCTTTCCGACCAGTTGTCTCTGTGGCGCAATCGGTCAGCGCGTTCGGCTGTTATCAGGACATTTTATTATTATTATTATCCAATTAACAGCTGACAATTATCCCATTCCTTAGCTTGCATCTCAGTAAAATTCATTTCACAGCGCATTTGTGGTTTACGATTATTTAAATGGTAAATGTAGCTTCAGAAGCATTTTCTTTTTGCATGTTAAAACCCACCTGAGAACCAAGGAAGATTTTGCAATTTTAATGATGGATTTTTCACTTTTTAAACTTATTATATAACAAATTAATAAAGATAAAACATAATGCCTTACTTTTGATGAGATGCAGTGAGCAAACGCGATAATTCCCGATATTTTCTATCTTTCAACTACTTCCCTCCGGCAGACGTTACAAGGCCTTCTACGCCCGAACCTCCAGACTCAGGAACAGTTTTATCCCAAGAGCTATAGCGGCGCTGAACCGGCCCTAATGAGTGCCCCCCCCACCCACCCCCTTTGGACAGTCCCCCTCAGATGCTCACGTCAATCAATTCAGCTTGCTTATTTATTGTACTTATTTACCTTTCTTGTACATCAGTGGAGCTGCACACTAAATGTGTTAAAACAAATGTAGGTCCCTTGCAGTCAGAAACAGGTGAGTTGATCATGGGGAACAAGGATATAGCGGACCAATTGAATAACTACTTTGGTTCCGTCTTCACTAAGGAAGACATAAATAATCTGCCGGAAATAGCAGGGGACCGCGGGTCAAAGGAGTTGGAGGAATTGAGTGAAATCCAGGTTAGCCGGGAAGTGGTGTTGGGTAAATTGAATGGATTAAAGGCCGATAAATCCCCAGGGCCAGATAGGCTGCATCCCAGAGTACTTAAGGAAGTAGCTCCAGGAATAGTGGATGCATTAGTAATAATCTTTCAAAACTCTTTAGATTCTGGAGTAGTTCCTGAGGATTGGCGGGTAGCAAACGTAACCCCACTTTTTAAGAAGGGAGGGAGAGAGAAAACGGGGAATTACAGACCAGTTAGTCTAACATCGGTAGTGGGGAAACTGCTAGAGTCAGTTATTAAAGATGGGATAGCAGCACATTTGGAAAGTGGACAAAGTCAGCATGGATTTACAAAAGGTAAATCATGTCTGACGAATCTTATAGAATTTTTCGAGGATGTAACTAGTAGCGTGGATAGGGGAGAACCAGTGGATGTGGTGTATCTGGACTTCCAGAAGGCTTTCGACAAGGTCACACATAAGAGATTAGTTTACAAACTTAAAGCACACGGCAGTGGGGGTTCGGTATTGATGTGGATAGAGAACTGACTGGCAAACAGGAAGCAAAGAGTAGGAGTAAACGGGTCCTTTTCACAATGGCAGGCAGTGACTAGTGGGGTACCGCAAGGCTCAGTGCTGGGACCCCAGCTATTTACAATATATATTAATGATCTGGATGAGGGAATTGAAGGCAATATCTCCAAGTTTGCGGATGACACTAAGCTGGGGGGCAGTGTTAGCTGTGAGGAGGATGCTAGGAGAATGCAAGGTGACTTGGATAGGTTGGGTGAGTGGGCAAATGTTTGGCAGATGCAGTATAATGTGGATAAATGTGAGGTTATCCATTTTGGTGGCAAAAACAGGAAAGCAGACTATAATCTAAATGGTGGCCGACTAGGAAAAGGGGAGATGCAGCGAGACCTGGGTGTCATGGTACAACAGTCATTAAATGTGGGCATGCAGGTGCAGCAGGCAGTGAAGAAAGCGAATGGTATGTTAGCTTTCATAGCAAAAGGATTTGAGTATAGGAGCAGGGAGGTTCTACTGCAGTTGTACAGGGTCTTGGTGAGACCACACCTGGAGTATTGCGTACAGTTTTGGTCTCCAAATCTGAGGAAGGACATTATTGCCATAGAGGGAGTGCAGAGAAGGTTCACCAGACTGATTCCTGGGATGTCAGGACTGTCTTATGAAGAAAGACTGGATAGACTTGGTTTATACTCTCTAGAATTTAGGAGATTGAGAGGGGATCTTATAGAAATTTACAAAATTCTTAAGGGGTTGGACAGGCTAGATGCAGGAAGATTGCTCCCGATGTTGGGGAAGTCCAGGACAAGGGTTCACAGCTTAAGGATAAGGGGGAAATCCTTTAAAACCGAGATGACAAGAACTTTTTTCACACAGAAAGTGGTGAATCTCTGGAACTCCCTGCCACAGAGGGTAGTCGAGGCCAGTTCATTGGCTATATTTAAGAGGGAGTTAGATGTGGCCCTTGTGGCTAAGGGGATCAGAGGGTATGGAGAGACGGCAGGTACGGGATACTGAGTTGGATGATCAGCCATGATCATATTGAATGGCGGTGCAGGCTCGAAGGGCCGAATGGCCTACTCCTGCACGTAATTTCTATGTTTCTATGTTTCTAAATCTCGTTGCACTGACGTGCAATGACAATAAAAGACATTATTATTATTATTATTATTATTATTATTATTATTATTATTATTATTATTATTATTATTATTATTATTATTATTATTATTATTATTATTATTATTATTATTATTATTATTATTATTATTTATATCTCCACGGCCAATGTTTGCTAACCACTTCCGCTGTTGTTGCCCCTTCAGCTCCCTCTTGTCTTTACCTTCGTTTTTCTTTATCCTCTGGACTCTAAAGTAAGATAACTGTGCCTCGCGGTCACCGCGACTGGCACAGTTATTGACAGCTCAAAAACGGGCCGTTTTCGCGGTTTTTAACGGGTGTGAAAGTACGCGTTTCCAGCATCAATAACATGTACCGCACGTGACGTTTGTACCCTAGTTAAATTTTGCGTCCACGTGGGTGAGGATCTATGATCCAGTGATCCAGTGACCTTTCGTAAAATCACCCTATAAGGATACTTTATCCACAGAATATATCCACAGAATATAAAACAATTTACTGTATGTGTCGGGAATGTTGGATGTGATCCTGTACTATATACGGGATGGGGTTGGGGTGGGTGGGGGGGGGGGGGTCTGAATAACATTTATTTTAGAAACAAATCTTTCTGGCCCAAATCTTTGATGCCGTTTATGAAAAGCAGTTTCCCAACCGTGTCCCTGCTCACCACTTCCCAGCTCGGGAATCGTCCGTTTATTGCCCTTTCCGCCCAGTTGTCTCTGTGGCGCAATCGGTCAGCGCGTTCGGCTGTTATCAGGACATTTTATTATTATTATTATACAATTAACAGCTGACAATTATCCCATTCCTTAGCTTGCATCTCAGTAAAAGTCATTTCAAAGCGCATTTGTGGTTTACGATTATTAAATGGTAAATGTAGCTTCAGAAGCATTTTCGTGTTGCATGTTAAAACCCACCTGAGAACCATGGAAGATTTTGCAATTTTAATGATGGATTTTTCACTTTTAAAACTTTTATATAACAAATTAATAAAGATAAAACATAATGCCTTACTTTTGGTGAAATGCAGTGAGCAAACGCGATAATTCCCGATATTTTCTATCTTTCAACTACTTCCCTCCGGCAGACGTTACAAGGCCTTCTACGCCCGAACCGCCAGACTCGGGAACAGTTTTATCCCAAGAGCTATAGCGGCTCTGAAACGGCCCTAAGGAGTGCCCCCCCACCCACCCCATTTGGACAGTCTCCCTCAGATGGTCACGTCAATCAATTCAGCTTGCTTATTTATTGTATTTATTTACCTTTCTTGTACATCAGTGGAGCTGCACACTAAATCTCGTTGCACTGACGTGCAATGACAATAAAAGATATTATTATTATTATTATTATTATTATTATTTATATCTCCACGGCCGATGTTTGCTAACCACTTCCGCTGTTGTTGCCCCTTCAGCTCCCTCTTGTCTTTACCTTCGTTTTTGTTTATCTTCTGGACTCTAAAGTAAGATAACTGTGCCTCGCGGTCACCCCGACTGGCACAGTTATTTACAGCTCTAAAACGGGCCGTTTTCGCGGTTTTTAACGGGTGTGAAAATACGCGTTTCCAGCATCAATAACATGTACCGGACGTGACGTTTGTACCCCAGTTAAATTTTGCGTCCAGAGAGTAGACAATTATTTCCCATAACACCCCCACAGTCTAGCCACCCGGAAGCTAGAAAGTATCAAAAGTAGTACTGTTTACACGAATGTGGTGTATGGTATCTGGATCCTACCGCATGAAGGAAGCTGGTGGATCCAGGTACTATCACAATGTTTAAGAAAAGCTGGACGAAGTGGGACCCGTTGGGTCACACGGGAGGCCCGGTCCCCCAACGTAACCACCAACGAGTTTCCATCGATGCAAAAAAGTAGCTCTCGCGTTTGCAGCCAGACCCTCTCTGTCCAGCCCGCCCTCCCTCCTCTGTTTGTCTCCCCCCCCCCTTGACATTACATTAAAGCGGAGAGATTCCTGCGCAGATCACGCTGCGGCCCGTGATGAGAGGAACAGGAAAGTATCCGGACTCATTCCTTTCACAACAGGCGGGACACCCGCCAACCGGGCTCAGTCTCTCCAGCCTGGTGACCCGGGACTTGAGGGAAGAACCATATAACCATATAACCATATAACAATTACAGCACGGAAACAGGCCATCTCGACCCTTCTAGTCCATGCCGAACACATACGCTCCCCTAGTCCCATAAACCTGCGCTCAGACCATAACCCTCCATTCCTTTCCCATCCATATAACTATCCAATTTATTTTTAAATGATAAAAACGAACCTGCCTCCACCACCTTCACTGGAAGCTCATTCCACACAGCTACCACTCTCTGAGTAAAGAAGTTCCCCATCATGTTACCCCTAAACTTCAGTCCCTTAATTCTCAAGTCATGTCCCCTTGTTTGAATCTTCCCTACTCTCAGTGGGAAAAGCTTTTCCACGTCAACTCTGTCTATCCCTCTCATCATTTTAAAAACCTCTATCAAGTCCCCCCTTAACCTTCTGCGCTCCAAAGAATAAAGCCCTAACTTGTTCAACCTTTCTCTGTAACTTAGTTGCTGAAACCCAGGCAACATTCTAGTAAATCTCCTCTGTACTCTCTCTATTTTGTTGACATCCTTCCTATAATTAGGCGGCCAAAATTGTACACCATACTCCAGAATTGGCCTCACCAATGCCTTGTATGATTTTAACATTACATCCCAACTTCTATACTCAATGCTCTGATTTATAAAGGCCAGCACACCAAAAGCTTTCTTTACCACCCTATCTACATGAGATTCCACTTTCAGGGAACTGCACAGTTATTCCCAGATCCCTCTGTTCACCTACATTCTTCAATTCCCTACCATTTACCATGTACGTCCTATTTTGAATTGTCCTGCCAAGATGTAGCACCTCACACTTATCAGCATTAAACTCCATCTGCCATATTTCAGCCCACTCTTCCAACTGGCATAAATCTCTCTGTAGACTTTGAAACTCTACTTCATTACCCGCAACCCCACCTATCTTAGTATCATCTGCATACTTACCAATCCAATTTACCACACCATCGTCCAGATCATTGATGTACATGACAAACAACAGTGGACCCAACACAGATCCCTGTGGCACCCCACTCGTCACTGGCCTCCAACCTGACAAACAACCATCCACCATTACTCTCTGTCATCTCCCATTCAGCCACTGTTGAATCCATCTAGCTACTCCACCATTAATACCCAACCATTGAACCTTCTTAACCAACCTTCCATGAGGAACCTTGTCAAAGGCCTTACTGAAGTCCATATACACAACATCCACTGCTTTACCCTCATCAATTTCCCGAGTAACATCTTCAAAAAATTCAAGAAGATTAGTTAAACATGACCTTCCAGGCACAAATCCATGTTGACTGTTCCTAATCAGACCCTGTTTATCCAGATGCTTATATATATTATCTCTAAGTATTCTTTCCATTAATTTGCCCACCACTGACGTCAAACTAACAGGTCTATAAATGCTAGGTTTACTCTTAGACCCCTTTTTAAAGAATGGAACAACATGCGCAGTACGCCAATCCTCCGGCACTATTCCCGTTTCTAATGACATTTGAAATATTTCTGCCATAGCCCCTGCTATTTCTACACTAACTTCCCTCAATGTCCTAGGGAATATCCTGTCCGGACCTGGAGACTTATCCACTTTTATATTTCTCAAAAGTGTCAGTACTTCCTCTTCTTTGATCCTCATAACCCCCGCCTTCACCTGCCGGGGACTGAATGTGACTCCCGCCCACACTAATTTGGTTGTCCCTTGACGGCCCTCTGTCTTACCTCATGTTGTCCTTTGAAACTTACGCAACCCTCTGTCTTCCCGCTGCTCTTTGCTATGTTATACTCCTATTATTTTAGTATTATTCCATCCCTATCTTCCCTTGTTAGCCAGGGTTGCCTCTTACTGCCCTTAGAATATTTCTTCCTCTTTGGAATAAAATGATCCTGCATCTTCTGGATGATGCACAGAAATTCCTGCCATTGCTGTTCCTCCGTCATTCTTGCAGGGATCCTTTACCAGTCGACCTTGATCAGTTCCTCTCTCATGCCTTCATAGTCCGGTTGATCAACTGCAACACTGACACTTTTGATTTAACCTTCTCCCTCTCAAATTGCAGATTAAAACCTATCATATTATGGTCACTACCACCTGGCGGTTCATTTACCTTGAGTTCCCTTATTAAATCATGATTCATTAGACAACACCTAATCCAGAATTGCCTTCATTCTGGCAGGCTCCAGTACATTTGCTCTAAGACTCCATCTCGGACGCACTCTACAAAGTCCCTTTCTTGGGGTCCAGAACCAACCTGATTTTCCCACTCTACCTACATATTGAAATGCCCCTACCCATGTTTTGAGAGGTGGGGGACAATCCATCCCATGTTTTGTAATCCGGATTATGAAATTCGATGAAAAAAATCTATTAAAATCTCCACTTTCTGCGAGTCACTTTTCAGCGCTTGTTAAATGTCTCTATTAACATCGAATTAACATGATGTGTCATTAATTGTGTTTGGCCTTCAAGTATTACTGAAGGTATTCACGGAGAATTACTTAAAGCTGTCTGATGCGGGTACAATTATCATTTGAACTCATTCAAGTTCAAGTTCAAGTTTATTGTCATGTGTCCCTGATAGGACAATGACAGGTTTGCTTTGCTTCAGCACACAGAACATAATAGGCATTGACTACAAAACACATGAATAATAAACTTAAAAAGAGCAAATAACAAATAATGGGTTATTAATGTTCAGAGTTTTGTCCGAGCCAGGTTTAATAGCCCGATGGTTGTGGAGAAGTAGCTATTCCTGAACCTGGTCGTTGTAGTCGTCAGGCTCCTGCACCTTCTACCTGAAGGTAGCAGGGAGATGAGTGTGTGGGCAGGATGGTGTGGATCTTTGATGATACTGCCAGCCTTTTTGAGGCAGCGACTTCGAAAAATCCCCTCGATGGAAGGAAGGTCAGAGCCGATGATGGACTGGGCAGTGTTTATTACTTTTTGTAGTCTCTTCCTCTCCTGGGCGCTCAAGTTGCCGAATCAAGCCACGATGCAACCGGTCAGCATGCTCTGTACTGTGCACCTGTAGAAGTTAGAGAGATTCCTACTTGACAAACCGACAATCCGTAATCTTCTCAGGAAGTGGAGGCGCTGATGAGCTGTCTTGATAATTGCATCAGTGTTCTCGGACCAGGAAAGATCTTCAGAGATGTGCACGACCAGGAATTTGAAGCTCTTGACCCTTTCAACCATTGACCCGTTGATATAAACGGAACTGTGGTGTCCCCATTCTACTCCTTCCAACGTCCACAATCAGTTCCTTGGTTTTGCTGGTGTTGAGGGCCAGGTTATTGTACTGGCACCATATGGACAGTTGCTCAATCTCTCTTCTATTATCGGACTCATCCCCATCAGTGATACGTCCCACAACAGTGGTGTCGTCAGCGAACTTGATGATGGAGTTCGCACTATGACCGGCTACGCAGTCATGAGTATAGAGTGAGTACAGCAGGGGGCTGAGCACGCAGCCTTGAGGTGCTCCCGTGCTGATTGTTATCGAGTCTGACACATTTCCACCAATACGAACAGGCTGTGGTCTGTGGATGAGGAAGTTGAGGATCCAATTGCAGAGGGATGCGCAGAGACCCAGTTCTGCGAGTTTGGTAACCAGCTTGCAGGGGATGATAGTATTAAATGCCGAGCTGTAATCAATTAATAACAGCCTGACATATGAGTTTTTGTTGTCCAAGTGGTCCAGAGTGGTGTGGAGGGCCAGCGAGATCGCATCCACCGTTGATCTGTTGTGGCGGTAAGCAAACTGCAGTGGGTCCAGGTTTTTGTCGAGGTAGGAGTTGATTTTCGCCATGATCAACCTCTCGAAGCACTTCATCTCCAGCCAGTTGGTCCGTACAGGTTTTTAGAACACCACCGGGTATACCATCAGGTTAAGGTGCTGTTCTGGTGTTCACCCCGCTGAAGGATTTCCTGACGTCGGCCTCTGTGACTGACACTCAAATACCATCACAGCGAATGGGGGCTCGAGAAGGCACATCAGTATTCTCCCTATCAAAGCGTGCGTAAAACGCATTGAGCTCGTCAGGGATTGATGTTTCGCCGACATTGGAGCTGCCTCCTGGTTTCTACTTGTAGGAGGTGATTGCATTCAGGCCCCGCCACAGCTGCCCAACATCCAATAATTGGATATATTGGTGGATGGGAAAGATTTAAACGGGTATCGGATTTAAACTGGTCAGCTCATTAAGGGCTCAGGTCGAAACGTTTCCTGGCTGGCTTGCAGGTAAGTCCCTCATTCACGCTTATTTAGTATGTTTTCCCCCATCTCTCTCTGTCTCCCCCCTCCAAGGTTGGTTCCTCTGTTTGCCTTTATTAGCTCCAATTGAATTTGTTTAAGTGTTATTTATCACTTGTAGCTTTTGAAAGATTCAAGCGGGTATCAGACGGTTTCCAAGGGCTGAACCGGCCCGGTCGCGAGGGCGTTCATCGCCCGATGCAGCTTAAAATCAAACTGCTGCGTCGAGGCGATAGAGGCTCCCGATGTTGAAGCCTTGCGCGGGCACCAAGAAAGTGAGTCCCTCCCCCCAAATTGTGTCTCACCTCCCCACATATTTTGATAGCGATTTTCAACGAATCTGCCTGGCCTGTTGTGTGTTTCCGGCGCTCTCCAGCTTTGGTTTAGGATCAGTACTACTGCCGTGACACTGCAATCAGCGCTCTCAGTTTGTCCCAGGACTCACCGATAATTTCTGGTGATTTATCTTCTTCGAGCGCAGGCAGTTGGAGCGTAGTGGTCGTGGCCGAGTGGTTAAGGCGATGGACTAGAAATCCATTGGGGTTTCCCCGCGCAGGTTCGAACCCTGCCGATTACGGCCGTAGCAGGTCCGCTCGTTTGAACCGACCTGTGCATAATTTTGACGGGATGTTCACCAACTGCTGTCAGAATTAATATTCCGCGGAAATAGGTTAGTAAATATGTCCGTAGCGCAAAGATTTTGGTCACGCCGGTAAGTCGATTGATTATCTGCTGCGACATGGAACAAATGGCTTCGTTACTCAGCTGTATATTTGCCTAGTTGGCTCCGGTCCTGAATACTGCGGCCCAGAATATGTGCTGAGCGATAATTCACTCATTCACTGAACGCCAGAGAGTGTCGACCCACACTGCTACACCTGTGCTCACTGGATATACCCGGTGAATTGTTGCGGCATCCCCGATCACATGTGAAGTTATCCTCCTCTGGCCGCTGAGAGGACTACAACAACCTATCACGCTGCTCCTCCTCTCTGATTATCTGTTGTTTTCACACCTTACATTGTTGTTCAACCGTTCAAAATCTAGAGCTTCCCTCTCCCCTGACTATCAGTCTGAAGAAGGGTCTCTACCCAAAACGTCACCCATTCCTTCTCTCCAGAAATGCTGCCTGTCCCGCACAGTTCCTGCAGCATTTTGTGTCGACCACATGCGTACCCTTTCTCGGGTTGGGGGCGGATCTGTACACAGGAAGCTAAGTGTTTGCAGAAGTGTCTGCATTATGAGGACCGTGACTTCCTGACCAAGTGAACGTTAAGGGGGCTTGGTATAAGGATACTTTATCCACAGAATATAAACAAATTACTGTATGTGTAAGCGTTGAGAATGTTGGATGTTGCCTCTGCAGCTATTTACCCTTCACGCATTTCCCAACAGAAATGCCCTCCTCTCCACTGCCCTCCTCTCCCTATAATCCCCACTCCATGCCTCCCCCACTCCTCTCCTTCCACCCCCCCCCCCCCACTATCCAAAAGTGAACAACGAGAAATTTAAAATTTGCAAAAAAACTGGGGAAAGGTTTCTTCAACCTACAACCAGATAAAAGAGCCATGAAAGACAACTGGGTGTAGCTGAGAGACTCTTTAAATGACATTGGACCATACACAATATCTGCAAAGGCCCCAAATGCGCAGGCGCGGCTGAGTTCCCGTCGGATGCCCTTTGCGACGCCAGTAAAGACGCACACGGGAACTCTCCCCCAACTGCGCTGTTTTAAGTTTAAAAAGAAAACGGTAATAACTTTTAAAATATGCCCCCGATCTGAACAATACTCATTTCATTTATATCACAGGAAAATGTGAGTGGTGCTAAAAGTGCACAGTTTTTCCACAAATACAAATCCGGCATACAAACAAGACGAGTGTTTGTGATGTATAGATAGATATAGATAGATAGATCGATATAGATAAATATGCAAAGCAGACTATGAATGATGGCAACAATCTGGAATACAATTGGAGTGATTGGAGCGGTGTGAGTGTAAAGGAGAGGCGCGGGGGGGGGGGGGGGGGGGGGGGGGGGGGGGGGTCCACCAGAAAGGTGCGAGTCTGGACAGACAGGTTTATTTTTCTGAAACAAAGGAAGCTGAGGCGAACCTGATCTGGATTTACACAATAATGAGGGTGCTCGAGAGTAGAAAATTAGCTCCCCTAACCCCCACAGTCTAGCCGCCCGGGAGCTAGAAAGTATCAAAAGTAGTACTGTTTACACGAATGTGGTGTATGGTATCTTAATCCTGCCGCCTGTGGGAGGCTGTTGGATCCAGGTACTATCGCAATGTTTAAGAAATGCTAGATTAAGTGGGACGCGTTGGGTAACACGGAAGGCCCGGTCCCCCAACGTAACCCATTCCCCAACACAATATTCCACCACTCATCCGTTCCCCCAACACAATAGTCCACCACTCACCCATAGCCCATAACTGCACAGGCGTGCCTCATTTGCTTTCTTACCCGAGCATTCCTTCCCCCTCTTCTTCATGTGTGCGAGGGGTGGAGGGGGGGGGGGGGGGGGTGGGAGGTAAGTGGGGTGCGTGGCCGGGGGTGGGGTGGGAGGGGATGAGGAGTGTGTGTGGACGGGGTGGTGTAGGAGGGGGTGAGTGTGGTGTGGGGGGAGTGAGGTTGTGGGGGAGGGGTCCGTGTGGCGGGGTGATGTGGGGTGGGGGGGGGGGCAGGTGTGTATGTGGGCGGGAGGGGTGTGGGGGGGAAGAGAAATGTGAGAGGGCAGGGGGTGTGTAGGGGAGGGTGTGTGTGTGGTAGGGAGGTGTGCATGGGCGGGAATGTGTGTGTGGGTGGGGGGAGTAGACGGGGTGTGTGTGTGGGGGATGGGGGTTGGTGGGGGGAGGGGCGTGTGTTCGGGCGGGGGGGTTGGTGCTCTGGGGGAGGGGGCTGTGGGGCTGGAGGAGTTGTGGGGCTGGGGGAGGGGTAGTTTGTGGGGGCGGGGGAGGGTTGTGGGAGCGGGGAGGTTGTGGGGGCGGGGGGTGCTTGTGGGGGCGGGGGTGGGATTGTGGGAGCGGGGGGTGCTTGTGGGGGCGGGGGCTTGTGTGTATGGGAAATTGTGGGGGCGCGGAGGGAGATACACATCCAGCCAAAACATGCAGGGTGAAACCGCGAGAATATTACTATATTACATTAATGTATATACCATAATATTACTATATTACACTATATTCAACCATGACCGAATCGCGGAATTGGGCCATTCAGCCCGTGGTCTACATTGCCATTCAGTCATGGTGGGCATATATTTCCCTCTCAGACCCATTCTCGTGGTTTCTCCCTATAAGCTTTGGCGTCAATCCTAATCAAGTATCTTTCAATCTCCGCCTTAAAAATACCCAATGTCTTGTCCACCACAGCCGCCTGCAGCAATTAATTCCAGTGATTCACCACCTTCTGGCGAAATAGAGTGTCTCATTGGTGGAAACAACCCCTCCACTTCCACTATTGCCAGGCCTTTCACTGTTCGGTAAGTTTCAGTGGACCACCCCCCCCCCCTCCTCTTCCTTCTAAACTACTCCTTCAATGACCAGTGCCGTTAGACACTCATCATATGTTAATCGAGTCACGCCCAGGAGTATTCTCTTAAACGTATTGTGGACTCCTCTCCAATGCCAATATATCTTATCGCAGATATAAGGCTTAGAACTGTGTACAATACACCACATTCGTTCTAATCACAACCTTAAAAAGCCTCAGAATTACATTCATGTTATTATATTCTAGTCTTCTCGAAATAAATACTAACATTGCATTTCCCTTCCTTACAACCTTACAACATTAACCTTTTGGGAACCCTACACTAGGTTCCTCTGCACCACACTTTTTTTAATCGTCTCTCAATTTATAAAATAGTCTACGCCTTTAATCCTACTATCAAAATGCATGACTGCACAACATGCACCAAGGTACAGTGCAAAACCCTTAGTTGGCGTGCTGTCCAGACACAGAACAGCGTATCGCGATCACAATCAAACTGTAAATACAGCACAGACACAAGGTAAAGGGTACAGCATTTAACATTATGTTCGATATAGTCCGATTTTAGAAAGTTCACAGGACTCCAAGAGGTAGTTTGGAATTCGAAAGAAATTAAAGATAGATAGATAGATAGATAGATAGATAGATAGATAGATAGATAGATAGATAGATAGATAGATAGATAGATAGATAGATAGATAGATCGATCGATCGATAGATAGATAGATAGATAGATAGATAGATAGATAGATAGATAGATAGATAGATAGATAGATAGATAGATAGATAGATAGATAGATAGATAGATACATAGATAGATAGATAGATAGATAGATAGATAGATATATAGATAGATAGATAGATAACACCGTGAATTGAGTTGAGGAATTGCAAAGGCAAGAAGACACTAATTGGTGTTATCTACAGACCCCCAAATAGTAGCCCGGATATAGGGTGTAAGTTGCAGCAGGAGTTAAAACTGGCATGTAACAAAGGTAATGCCACTGTGGTGATTGGGGATTTCAATATGCAGGTAGACTGGGAAAATCAAGTTGGTTCAGGACCCCAAGAAAGAGAGTTTGGAGAGTGCCTCCAAGATGGATTCTTAGAGCAGCTTGAAATGGAGCCGAACAGAGAAAAGGCAATTCTGGATTTAGTGTTATCCAATGAACCAGATTTGATAAGAGAACTCGAGGTAAAGGAACCGCTTGGTGGTGGTGATCATAATATGATTATGTCAGTGATGCAGTTGAACAAATGAGACTATGAAGGCATGAGAGAGGAGCTGCTCAAGGTAGACTGGAAAGGGATCCTAGCAGGAATTACGGTGAAACAGCAATGGCAAGAACGTCTGGGCATAATCCGGAAGACGCAGGATCATTTCATTCCAAAAAGGAATAAAGATTCTAAGGGGAGTTGGAGGCAAACGTGGCTGACAAGAGAAGTTAAGGATATAATACAACTAAAATAAAATTTGTATAACACAGCAAAGAGCAGCCGAAAGCCAGAGGATTGGGAAACTTTCATATGATAACAGAAGGAAACAAAACGGGCAATACGGACTGAAAAGATGAAGTACGAGGGAAAGCTGGCCAGGGATGTAAAGAAGGACAGTAAAAGCTCCTTTAGATATGTCAAGGGAAAAAGAATAGCAAAGTCAAATATGGGTCCCTTGAAGGCAGACACGGGTGAAATTATTATGGGGAACAAGGGAATGGCATAAAGGTTGAACAGGTATTTCGGATCTCTCTTCACTAAGGAAGACACAAACAATCTCCCAGAAGTACTAGAGGACATGGGATCTAAGGGGGTAGAGGAACTGAAATAAATTTTCATTAGGCGATAAATAGTATTGGGTAGGCTAATGGGACTGAAGGATGATAATTCCCCTGGGCCTGATGCTCTGCATCACAGGGTCCTCAGGGAGGAGGCTCCAGAAATAGTGGACGCATTGGTGATCATTTCCCAATGTTCAATAGATTCGGGATGAGTTCCTGTGGATTGGAGGATAGCTAATGTTATCCCACTTTTCAAGAAAGGAGCGAGAGAGAAAACGGGGAATTACAGACCAGTTAGCCTGACTTCGGTGGTGGGAAGGATGCTGGAGTCAATTATTAAAGAGGGAATAATGGGGCATTTGGATAGCAGTAAAACGATTAGTCCAAGTCAGCATGGATTTATGAAAGGAAAATCATGCTTGACTAATCTTCTCGAATTTTTTCAGGATGTGACAAGTAAAATGGACGAAGGGGAGCCAGTGGTTGCAGTGTATCTAGACTTTCAGAACGCCTTTGATAAGGTCCCGCACGGGAGACCAGTGACTAAAATTAGAGCACATGGTATTGGGTGTGGGGTGTTGACGTGGATAGAAAATTGGTTAGCAGACAGGAAGCAAATAGTAGGAGTGAACGGGTCCTTTTCAGAATGGCAGGCAGTGGCGAGTGGTGCCGCAAGGCTCGGTTGGGGCCGCAACTGTTTACCATATATATTAATGATTTGGAAGAGGAAATTAGGAGCATCGCTAGCAAGTTTGCGGATGACACAAAGCTGGGTGGCAGTGTGAACTGTGAAGAGGATGTTGCACGTTGTCCTGGACAGGTTGAGTGAGTGGGCAGATGCGTGGCAGATGCAGTATAATATAGATAAATGTGAGGTTATTCACTTTGGTGGCTAAAACAAGGTAGCAGATTATTATCGCAATGGTGTTAGGTTAGGTAAGGGGGAGGTACAGCAAGACCTGGGTGTCCTTGTACACCGGTCACCGAAAGCTGGTGTGCAGATCCGGCAGGCAGTGAAGAAATCTAGTGGAACGTTGGCCTTTATAACACGAGGATTTCAGTTTAGGAGTAGAGAGGTACTTCTGCAGTTGTATAGGGATCTGGTGAGACCACATCTGGAGTATTGTGTACAGTTTTGGTGTCATAATTTGAGGGAGGACGTCCTTGTTATTGGAGCAGTGCAGCGTAGGTTCACGAGATTGATCCTTGGGATGGCGGGACTGTCATATGAGGAAAGATTGGAAAGACTAGGCTTGTATTCACTGGAGTTTTGAAGGATGAGGGAGTTCTTATAGAAACATATAAAATTATAAAAGAAAAGCATAAAATTATTGGACAGGCTAGATGCAGGAAACATGTTCGCAATGTCGGGCGAGTCCAGTGCCAAGAGCCACAGTCTTAGGCTCATAGACGAGGCTCTCACTAGTGTCTCCTCGATATCCCGCAGGTCCGCTCTTGCACCAATCCCCCCATTCGCGACAAGGACAGACGCCCCCTTGTCCTCATCCTCCACCCCACCAGCCGTCGCATTCAGCAAATAATCCTCCAACACTGTCGCCACCTCCAACGGGATCCCATTACTGACCCCATTTCCACCCCTTTCTGCTTTCCGCAAAGACCGTTCCCTCCGCAACTACCTCATCAACTCGTCCCTTCACACCAAAACCACCCCCTCCGCGGGTACTTCCCCCTGCGACCGCAGGAGATGCAACACCTGTCCCTTTCCCTCCCCCATCAACTCCATCCAAGGACCCAGACAGTCTTTGGCAGAGTGTGGTCCTGCGCAAATTGGAGACACTTCATCTCATATTTCGCTTGGGTAGCTTACACCGCAGCGGTATTATCATTGACCTCGAACTTCAAAGAGCCCTTGCTTTTACCGCTCTCTCCATCCCCTCGCCTTCACAGTTCTCCCACAGTCTTACTGTCCCCGACTGCATTCTATCTCTGTCCCCCCCACTCCCCTGACATTAGTCTGAAGAAGGTTCTCGACCCGAAACGTCACCAATTCCTTCTCTCCAGATATACTGCCTGTCCTACAGAGTCACTCCAGCATTTTGTGTCTACCTTCAATTTAAACCAGAATCTGCAGTTCTTTCCTTCAGGTATGTAGGTCAATTGAATTGGTGTGTGTGTAAATTGTCCCTAGTGTGTTTAAAGTGCACGGATTGTCGGTAGGCGCGGACATGGAAGGCCGAAGGTCCTGTTACCGCGTTGTATCTCTAAAATTGAAAAAAAAACTGAAAACTTCAAATGGTAAGTTTGTGGCAAGATGTCCAAATTAAGTCAGGGTCAAAGGTTCGCAGGAAGCTGCTGCCACTAATCAGGAATGCTGATACCATGCTAACGTTTATTGTAAGGGATTTGCATTTCAATGTCACTGCTGAGACTGTGACTGTAGAACAGTGTACACATGTGACTCCTCGCTGGAAGAAAAAAAATGATTTGCAGGCCGCGTGGGTGATGTTGCCCTGGTTGGTTTTCAGAATGGAAAGGATGGAAGAAGATATGCATGTTGAGTCAGTTGGACTGGAATCTCACTGCTGGAAAGTATAAAGTTGAAATTCTGCTTCTCCCACGGAATGCTGATGAACGGGAAATGCAACATAAAGCACTTCACAGTTCACCCACATTTGGCGTCATTCACATTGAACACAAAAAGGATAGCTGTGCATTGCTAACTCCTTCATTACTCTGTTGATCTTTTTCTATGTTGTTGCTTTCTTACTACAGAAGTAAAACAAATATTCTCCCTGTAGTGTCGATGTGACTCATATTTTCGATTAATATTTCAATGTGTAAAAAAAATGAGTGGCAAATATTCAGGTGCATAACTTTGTTATAGATCTTGTTATTTGTTCAATGACTGAAATTTAACTCGTTGTAATGAAGCCTAATGATGTCAGCTGGGATTCATTCCTGACCACTTTAAGCAGCCGCGAGTACCTTACCATGTCATTAAGTGAGCGTTGTATTTTCGAGACGTGCTGTCCTCCTCACCGTTGTGAAGCCACAATGTCGACCATTCTTATTGATGCAATTCGTGAAATGATGCGGTTAAAAAGAATATTTCGTGATATGAAAAAGGTCATCTATCCGATATTCGCGCTACTCGGTATCCCTGGTAAGTAGCAACGGCAGGATATTGCTGTTACATTATCTTTCCAATATGATTTTCATTTACTTCGCAACAGGGCAATGATTAATAATTCTGAGTTTGAACAGAGTATTTCTGATATTTATATCGCAGCAAGAGTTATGGTGATTCTGTACATGTCAAAATATCTATTATGTGAATGTTACCCACCTCTGCTTCTCGTCTAATCATTTTCCCTCTCAACAACTCTTCGCTGTCGATCCTCTTTCACATCCTGTTTCTTCGCTACCATAGAGAGAATACAGAGGCGATTTACTAGAATGTTGCCTGGGTTTCAACAACTAAGTTACAGAGATAGGTTGAATAAGTTAGGTCTTTATTCTCTGGAGCGCAGAAGGTTAAGGGTGAACTTGATAGAGGTCTTTAAAATGATGAGAGGGATAGACAGAGTTGATGTGATCAAGCTTTTCCCTTTGAGAATAGGGAAGATTCAAACAAGAGGACATTACTTCAGAATTAAGGGACAGAAGTTTAGGGGTAACACGAGGGGGAACTCCTTTACTCAGAGAGTGGTAGCGGTGTGGAATGAGCTTCCAGTGGAAGTGGTGGCGGCAGGTTTGTTGGTATCATTTAAGAATAAATTGGATAGGCATATGGATGAGAAGGGAATGGAGGGTTATGGTATGAGTGCAGGCAGGTGGGACTAAGGGAAAAAATTGTTCGGCACGGACTTGTAGGGCCGAGATGGCCTGTTTCCGTGCTGTAATTGTTATATGGTTATATGGTTATATGGTTATAAAGGGTAGGGATTAACAGGTCCCTTTCAGAATGGCAGGCAGTGACTGGTGGGGTACCGCAAGGCTCGGTGCTGGGGCCGCAGCTATTTACAATATACATTAATGATTTAGATGAATGGATTACGTATTCAGATGGTTTATTTCTCACTCCACACCGAATTTGGCAAATTATCTTATTTGCAGCTTTTCACTCTGATCGAGCGCTGAGCACAGACGTCAGCTCCAACGAATGTTTGTTGTATCTGTGGGAATTTTATCTGCTGCCGAATGATCACAGACAGAAAGGTTGTCATTATCTCGTTCCACTCACTCCCGTCAGGATTTCCTCACACTTCTGGTGTCACGGTCTGTTTCCACCCTGTGCCATATTTCCGTATATTGACGGCACGATGCTCCGTTATTAAAACTTGCTAGATTATATAATAGCTCAAAATACGGACATTAATGAACATTATACAGATTATGTTACCTTCTAGCTTTTACATCTGCAGTATGCTAGGAGCCTGTGCTTCTTTGACCACGATAGGTTTCCGTGGACGATGCAATTCCTCACTCAGTCGTCGTTCTTAGCGTTCATGACCTGTTGCTGTTTTCAATTCGACATAAAATGTTCGCATCTATTCCTTCCGTATTTCCACCGATATCCGAATGAGGCTCCTTTCATTTTCCTGGGTTTGTGTCTCCTCCAAAATGTCAGAATGAAGTCATCCCACGACCAGAAATTGCCTTTTATAGACAATACTACATTATATGGTTAGCTGTGTAAATGTTTTCTGGAAGTGTTCGGCTATTCATATGAGGTTTCTCTAGAATAACTGGCGATTAGAAATGTCATTCCCCATGAACACGGAGCAGTGTTTTGTGTTATACGGAATATAAAGCGCGGTACTGTGACAAAGGTAGTGTGGTCACTGATTCACAGATCCAGCAACTTGGATCAACACCGTCCTGTCTGTGCGCAGTTTGCAGGTCCCTCCCCTGACAGCATTGATTTCCACAGAGTGGAAGGTGTGCAGGCTGCAGACTATATAGCAGAGCTATTTAGCCGCTGTGCTTTTTCAACAGTAGAATCTGATAGGCGTTGGTGGGAATATGGGTAGAATAATGTATAATTTTAGTGGGATTAATACGAGGCGCGGACAAGATAGTTGAAAGCGTTTTGTCGCGCTATCGGACACTGCACAGCTGTCATGTACACATTATTTCATTCCTATAGACGTATACAATAACAACAATGCAATTGTAATTATTGCCCATTATGTCAATTTAAAAATCATCTTGAATATAATTGTGGAATATCGCTGCATGTGGATCTGCCATTGTCGTATGTTTAATTTTCGAAGGATTAATTTTATGTACTCAGTTTAGTTTAGTTTTTAATTCAGAGATACAATGCGGGTAGTGCAACTTTTTGCGGTTTAGAGTCGAACGATCCCCACACACTAACAGTATTCTGCACACACGAAGGACAGCATGAAATTTCACCGACCACAAGAACCTAATCTATTTTACAATTAACCTACCTGTAGATTACCTACCTTTGGAGTGTGTGAGGAAACTGGAGTTCCCCAGGAAAACCCACGCATATCACGGGAAGAACGAACTAATTCCGAAAAGACTGAATTGAACCCGGGTCTCTGGCACCGTTATGCAGCAACTTTGCCGCTGCCCCCTCGGGTGTTATTAATTTTGCAAAAACGTCTCAAAAATTACCTGCTGGTTGAGTTTGTCCTATTTGACTCTGTCTCAGAAAATGGCTTTGACCCCACGCAGTGCTCTCTAGTGCAGTCAGTTTAACGGAGGACTCACGCCAGCATTTATTTTTCTTCGACGAATATTTGGGAACCGGTTTTCCTCCCGTTTTGTGCTCATAAGGCGCTCAATATATCACCAATCATTCCTAACCCAACATTACGCACAGTGCAGCACTGCTTTTGGCAGCCTAGCACAAATATAACTGATTTATTCGCAAGCTCAGATAATCTCTCCCTGTGATAAATATTTTCCGTTCCTTCCGCTTCTTTGCGGCTGACGATTGGAATATTGTTAAGGAATTAGTTCTGCCGTCTATGTTAACCTTTTTTGATTTGCACATTGCGCTATTGGTAAGATTAATCACGGTATTTTAACGCATTACGGCAAGCGCTTTGGTTTCATGGTAAAAGCCCACGAGTAATTTGTTTTATTGAAGTTATCGGTAAAGTTCAGTTGCAGGATGCATATAATACAATTTACTCTTTCGAATTACGGAACTGGTTCATTTAATTTTATAACATCTGTCTACTGATTGCACTTCGCGTTGGCTTTTTAAAAATGTTCCTTGGGTTTTGGGGAACTCTACGACCATTGGACGTAAAACATAACCTTTGTTCCTTTCCTCGCAGTCATGCCTGGACATATGAGATCTATGTGCACTACCTGATTTTTGGAATACTTTTGCTTTGGCGCTTCTCAACACGCTGCCTGCCTTTATAGAATTACATGTGTATAATGAGCCAAAAATACACGAACCTCATGAAAGGATTGAAATTGATCATAATAAATCAGATTCCAAAAATAAACAGTCAATAAATTGTACGAAGGGCCTCTGACACGAAACATATATTTTTCAAAACAACTCTTGCCTGAGTGTTTCCAGAAATTAATCTTTTAATTTCACATTTCATCCTTCATTTTTCTATTTTCAGTATTTATATTCCACGAGGGATGCTTGCTTCTGTTGCCTAGAATGTGTTCACTCCTCATGATTAATAGTCTCATATGAGTATAAATGAGGGGGCGGACATGAGTGCATATGTGTATAATTTCTCCTGTTGCAACCGAGGTTTCAGAGAGAAATTTAACGAATATATTGCAACAATGGAGAGCTGGGAACTCAGCGCCTCAGAGAGCATCTGAAGCGGAAATGCATAATCGATGAATGGGATGGTGATATTTCATATTGAGCTTCTTTACACCCTCAGAGATTCTCTGACCCGCTGAGTTCCATTGCAGCTTTCTTATTTTTCCAGCAGATGCAGTTCTTTGTCAGATCCAGCATGGAAAGCATTTTTCTCAACAATGGCTGATGGAAATGTCACTGGATTTCCACTGAAAGACACGAAATGCGGTAGTAATCACCGATCTATTGAAGTCCACACCTGGAACAGCGCATACTCTGGATGAAGGAATAGGTGTCATATAGATTCGAAACCCTTCTTCAGGCTGACCGTCAGTGGAAAGGAGATTACAGAGATGAGGAAGTGTAAGAGATGAAATAGAAGATGATTAAGGAAAATGTAGAATAGATCATTGTTAGTTCGGAGAAAGTGACAATAAAACAAACAGATATACAATGTCATCAGGGGGCAGTCAGACTTGTCGGAGAATTGGGAAGAAGAGGGATGGAGAGAGCGGGAGAGCGAGGATTACTTGAAGTTAGCGATTACAATATTCATACCGCTGGGGTGCAAGCTGCCCAAGGTGCTGATCCTCCAACTTGCGCTGGGCCTCACTCTGACAATGCAGGTGGCAAAGGAGAAAAATGTCAGTATAGGAATGGGAGGGGGAGTTAATGTGTTTAAGTCAGGTTAGTTTAGGCGGCATGAGCGGAGTGTTCAGCGAAACGATCGCCGAGCCTGTGTTTGGTCTTGCTGATATATAGGAGTCCACACCTGGAACAGCGCATACAGTAGACGAGGTTGGAGGAGGTGCTGGTGAACCTCTGCCTCACCTAAAAATATTGTCGGGGTCCTTGGACGGAGTCGAGGGAGGAGGAATTGGGACAGGTGTTGCATCCACTACCGTTTCAGGGCAAAGTACCTGGGGAGCGGGTCGGCTGGGAGGTAAGGGTCAAGTTCACCAGGGATTTTATGAGGAAACGGAGGTCTCTGCGGAAAGTGCAAAGGAGTGGAGATGGTAAGATGTTGCTAGTGGCGGGATCCCGTTGGAGGTGGCTAAAATGTTGGAGGATTATGTGGTGCATGCGACGGCTGATGGGGTGAAAGTTGTGGATTTGGGACAGCTCTGTCCCTGTTGCGACTGGGGTAAGGGGGAGCAAATGTGGAGCTGCAGGATATCGATGAGGCCTTACCGAGCGACGTAGACGGCGCAATTAGGAGGAGGGGACAGAGCCTTTGCAGGAGGCAGTAAGTGTCGTCTAGATACCTGTAGGAGTCAGTAAGTTTATATTAGATGTCAGTCCATAGTCTATTTCCTGCGAAGGAGACGGGGAGATCAAGAAACAATAGGGAAATGTCGGAGATGGTCCAAGTGAAATTGAGTGCAGGGTGGAAATTAGTTGTGAAGTTAATGAAGTCAGTATGTTCTGCATGGGTGCAGGTAGCAGCCGCGATGCCGTCGTCAATGTAGCGGAGATAGAGTTCAGGGATAGGGCCAGCAAACGCCTGAAACAGGGATTGTTCGAAGTACCCTACAAAGAAGCAGGCATAGCTTGGATCAAGTGAGTTTATTGTCATGTGTCCCTGTATAGGACAATGAAATTCATGCTTTGCTTAAGCACACAGAAAATAGTAGGCATTTATTACAAAACAGATAAATGTGTCCATATACCATGATATAAATGTATACACACATGAATAAATAAACTGCTAAAGTGCAAATAACAGAAAGGGGTTATTAATAATCAGAGTTTTGTCCGAGCCAGGTTTAATAGCCCGATGGCTGTGGGGAAGTAGCTATTCCTGAACCTGGTTGTTGCCATCTTCAGGCTCCTGTACCTTCTACCTGAAGGTAGCAGGGAGATGAGTGTGTGGCCAGGATGGTGTGGGTCTTTGATGATACTGCCAGCCTTTTTGAGGCAGCGACTGCGATAAATCCCCTCGATGGAAGGAAGGTCAGAGCCGATGATGGACTGGGCAGTGTTTACTACTTTTTGTAGTCTTTTCCTCTCCAGGGCGCTCAAATTGCCGAACCAAGCCACGATGCAACCGGTCAGCATGCTCTCGACTGTGCACCTGTAGAAGTTAGAGAGAGTCTTCCTTGACAATCCGACTCTCCGTAATCTTCTCAGGAAGTAGAGGCGCTGATGAGCTTTTTTGATAATTGCGTTAGTGTTCTCGGACCAGGAAAGATCTTCAGAGATGTGCACGCCCAGGAATTTGAAGTTCTTGGCCCTTTTGGAGGAAGTGGGAGGAGTCGAAGCAGAAGTTGTTAAAAGTAAGGTCCAGCTCTGCTAGGCGGAGGAGTAATGCATTCTGCGCGTTATTACGTGGTCATTGACATAATTATTATATAAATTAATGCATAAATATTCATAATTAAATGTAAACCATTTTGTAGATGGTGGTTTAAAGCTTCTGCCAAAATCTATCCTAACGTGACCTTGGATTTGCTTTTCTAATACAGCAAAACGAAATTAATACCTTGTTAATCCATTTCAATAATTATTTTCTGATTCTTCTTCCTTTCCAGTTCATGATTTTAAGTACGCTTGTTTAGAATTGTTGTCCGTGAAGTTAGATTTGAAGTCCGTCGACTTGTATATTGTTAATTGTTAAAAAGAAACACATATTCTAATAACCTTCGGGGAGTAAGTAGAATCCCACCCGCTACCCCTGTATGTGGAGTTGACTTGCACGTCAGCAATTCCATACCCACCTGAAGCAGTCGCATAGAGGGTCCGGAAATTGTCATTTGATGAATATTGAGAAATGTGTGACCTATTATTCATCGGATGATTATTCTTTCCGTATTAGATTGAGTGGTTCCGATTATTGACAAATTGAACCTTCCATTTTTTCAAGATTGCATCACGAATGTGGGCAAACGTCCACATCTGTATGCCGGCATGCTCTGATTGTTTCTTCGAGATTGAAGTGCAGTTTTTGTTTCTTTTTCTTCCCCAGCCAACTTATTTATGATTGTGATTCTGAATAAAGGAAAGTGCGGTCTCTCCGTGTGTATCACTCGCTACATGGCAACGGCGGATCTTCTCGTCATCCTCTTCGACGTCGTTCTTAGGCACATTCCGATCGTCCAGCCGCACTAGTTCCGTTTTTTGTTGTCACTGCCCGTGTGTAATGTCCATTCGATCCTGCTGTACGCTGCGATAGATTCCTCGGTTTGGTTCACAGTCATTTTCACATTTGACCGATTTGTGGCCATCAGTTGCCCAAAACTGAAAGTTAAATATTGCACCGTGAAAACGGCGGCTGTGGTCCTGGGAACCGTGACGGGTCTCATTTGTTTAAAGGACACGTCCTGGTACTTCATCGCCTTGGTAATAACCCCACATTTTGTGGCGTGGAGACGAGTGTCAGTGTTTCACAGGCGTGGGCATCAATTGAGCTCTTCCATTATGTTCTCACCCCCTGTGTCCCATTTGTGCTAATTTTGCTGCTAAATGCCTTAACAGTCAGAAACATTTTAATCGGCAGCAGAGCCCGCGAGCGACTCCTTCATCGCGGCCGTTCAGAAAATAGCAAAGATCCAGGATTGGAGACCCGCAGAAAATCTTTCATTTTACTGTTCGTTATCTCAGGGAATTTCTTAGTGCTATGGTCGCTGTTTGCGCTTGTTTTAATTTTAAGCCGCATTATGTGGTTGGGAAATTCTGGTACATTTTTTATGATGGAGGAATTGGGATACATTATGCAGCTTCTGAGTTGCTGCTCAAACACGATCACCTATGCCATGTCACAGACCAAGTTCAGACAACAGCTGCACAATAAGATTAAATTCCCGTTTCCCACAATTGCTGCAATTATTAAACGATCGGGTATTTGGAGGCGGTTCAAGCATCCGAATTCCATCTCTTCTCATCTTCCTAGCAGTCTCCCACCTCAATCTGTGAAGTAGTAAACTGGGTCCTGTCCTTTATTCCCTGTGATGCTATCAATGGAACCTCCCTGTCTGGAGTAGGGAAATTGTCGACATTGTTTGTACTTATTGAAGATCAAGTCTGTTTAATTGTGTATAATTGGCATATGCATCTAGACTGGAAAATAAAAATCTCAAATATTGCAATTTACAGGCACATTAAACGCAACAAATATATATATATATATTAATGAATCTTAACATTATTAGTTATACTAGGTAACCAGAACATAATTGCCATCAGGAAGAAGGTACAAGAGCCTGGAATCTGTAACGTCCAGGTTGAGGAACAGCTTCTTCCCCACAGCCATCAGGCTAGTAAACACAATATCGAATAATCTCTAAGCTCTGAACTGCAAAAGACTATATTATTATTTGTTATTTGCACTATATTTGTTACTTATGGAACCTTTTCTTTTTTGTTTCCCGTTATGTACAATGTTTACATATTCACATATTTTGTTGTGCTGCAGCAAGTAAGAATGTCATTGTCCCGTCCGGGACATATGACAATAAAACAGTCTTGACTCTTGACTCTTGACTCTTGACTCTTGAACATAATGGCGCGCTGCAATACGCAGTGCAAGCATATACAAAGGACATTATTGTTTGATGCTGAGGTTGGGTTGGGGTTGGGGTTACCCAGAGTGGTTGGCGGTACAAAATCTGTTTCAGTCGTGTGGATGTCGATTCTCAGGCACCTGTTTCTTTTTCCAGGTTGTAGCAGCGAGAAGGGAGTATGGCCGGTATTGCGTGTGTCTTTTAATTCGAAGAAGTTGTGCGAGTGGACCTCTCCAACCCATTCATCTTTCATTGTTTATATATTTGTTAGAAGCTTTCAATATGGAAATTAGTCATAGAGTGATAGAGTGATACAATGTGGAAACTGGCCCTTCGGCTCAGCTTGCCTTCACTGGCCAACTTGTCCGACCTGCACTAGTCCCACTTGCCCCCGTATGACCCATATCCCTCCAAACCTGTCCAATCCATGTACCTGTCTAACTATTTCATAAATGTTGGGATAATCCCCGCCTCAATGATCTCCCTTGGTAGCTGGTTTCTTACACACACCACCCTTTCATGTAAAAATATACCCCTCAGTTTCCTATACAACTTTTTCCCTTTACCTTAAACCCATGTGTGTCCTCTACTCCTCGACTCATCTACCTTGGGCGTTAGACTCAGTGCATTTACCCGATCGATTGCTCTCATGATTTTATACACGATTTTTTCTTAACTTCTTATTATTTGTTTTGTGATGTGCAAGTATAAATAGCACGTTCTAAGCTCCCCCCCAGTCTAGTGTCAGTCAATAAAATGCTGAATCAATCACTTGAACAACTAAACTTTATTTTGGAATACACAACACAAATTCCCCTATACAATACCCTAACCACCGCGGGTTCGATCCTTGTATCTGCTTGGCCAGGCCCTTCTTTCCTCGTGCAAGCAGATACACTTCAAAAGGTCACGCAGTCCCAAGCGTTCATCCAGAAGACCGACATCGGATCTCGTGGGAGCTACTTTGTATAGGTCCCTGAACCTTGAGGGGACGAATCACATGGGGATGGTCTCTTTATAAACCAATTAAACATATTAATAATGACAGTATATAATTGGCAGTTCCCTAACCCAATAATACAATCTTGAATACATTGTATTTGAAAGAAACTTCTAGAAGGAAGCAGACAAGAATAAACATTGATACATGTGCACTGGGATTCCAACAGGTTCTCCAAAGCTCAACAGTTCGACTAATTAACAGGATGACCGTCTCGCAACATTATTGATACTATTTGCAATGCCCTTGCAGCGATCCAATCGAAATGAAGCATTTAAAGTTTGTTTGCAAAACATAGAAACATAGACACATAGAAACATAGCTGAGAGCTGGGAGCTGAACATCCAGGGATATTCAATATTCAGGAGGGATAGCCAAAAGGGAAAGGAGGTGGGTAGCGTTGCCAGTTGGAGAGCAGATTCACGCAATAGAAAGGACGGACATTAGCTTGGAGGATGTGGAATCGATATGGGTAGAGCTGCGAAACACTAAGGGGCAGAAAACGCCAGTGGGAGTTGTGTACAGGCCACCTAACAGTAGTAGCGGAGTTGGGGATGGTATCAAAGAAGGACATTAGAAATGCGTGTAACAAAGTTAAAACTGTTATAATGGGTGATTTCAATCTACAATAAGATTGGGTGAATCAAATTGGCAAGGGTGCTGAGGAAGAGGATTTCTTGGAATGTATGCGGGATATTTTTCTAAACCAACATGTAGAGGAACAAACGAGAGAGCATGCTATTCTAGATTGAGTATTGAGTAACGAGGAAGGGTTAGTTAGCAGTCTTGTTGTGCGTGGCCCCTTGGGCAAGAGTGACCATAATATGGTTGAGTTCATCATTGGGATGGAGGGTGACATTGTTAATTCAGAAACAAGGGTCCTGAACTTAAAGAAATGTAACTTTGAGGGTATGAGACGTGAATTGGCCAAGATAGACTGGCAATTGATTCTTAATACGTTGACGGTGGATATGCAAGGCATTTGAAGACTGCATGGATGAACTACACCAATTGTTCGTCCCAGTTTGGCAAAAAAATAAATCAGGGAATGTAGTGCATCCGTGGATAACAAGGGAAATCAGGGATAGTATTAAAAGAAAAGATGAAGCGTACACATTTGCAGGAAAAAGCAGCCTACCAGAGGACTGGGAGAAATTCAGAGTTCAGCAGAGAAGGACAAAGGGCTTAATTATGAAAGGGAAAATAGATTATGAAAGAAAACTAGCAGGGAACATAAAAACTGACTGCAAAAGCTTTTATAGATATGTGAAGAGAAAAAGATTAGTTAAAACAAATGTATGTCCCTTGCAGTCAGAAACAGGTGAATTGATCATGGGGAACAAGGACATGGCAGATCAATTGAATAACTACTTTGGTTCTGTCTTCACTAAGGAAGACATAAATACTCTGCCGGAAATAGCAGGGGACCGGGGGTCAAATGAGATGGAGGAACTGAGTGAAATCCAGGTTAGCCGGGACGTGGTGTTAGGTAAATTGAATGGATTAAAGGCTGATAAATCCCCAGGGCCAGATAGGCTGCATCCCAGAGTACTTAAGGAAGTAGCCCCAGAAATAGTGGATGCATTAGTGATAATTGTTAAAAACTCTTTAGATTCTGGAGTAGTTCCTGAGGATTGGAGGGTAGCTAATGTAACCCCACTATTTAAAAAGGGAGGGAGAGAGAAAACGGGGAATTACAGACCAGTTAGTCATGTAAACTCATGCCTGACGAATCTTATAACATTTTTCGAGGATGTAACCAGTGGAGTGGATAAGGGAGAACCAGTGGATGTGTTATATCTGGACTTTCAGAAGGCTTTCGACAAGGTCCCACATAAGAGATTAGTATACAAACTTAAAGCACACGGTATTGGGGGTTCAGTATTGATGTGGATAGAGAACTGTCTGGCAGACAGGAAGCAAAGAGTAGGAGTAAACGGGTCATGTTCACAATGGCAGGCAGTGACTAGTGGGGTACCGCTAGGCTCAGTGCTGGGACCCCAGCTATTTACGATATATATTAATGATTTGGACGAGGGAATTGAATGCAACATCTCCAAGTTTGCGGATGACACGAAGCTGGGGGGCAGTGTTGGCTGTGTGGAGGATGCTAGGAGGCTGCAAGGTCACTTAGATTGGCTGGGCGAGTGGGAAAATGCATGGCAGATGCAGTATAATGTGGATAAATGTGAGGTTATCCACTTTGGTGGCAAAACAGGAAGTAGACTGTTATCTGAATGGTGGCCGATTAGGAAAGGGGGAGATGCAACGAGACCTGGGTGTCATGGTACACCAGTCATTAAAAGTAGGCATGCATGTGCAGCAGGCAGTGAAGAAGGCAAATGGTATGTTAGCATTCATAGCAAAGGGATTTGAGTATAGGAGCAGGGAGGTTCTACTGCAGTAGTACAGTGTCTTGGTGAGACCACACATGGAGTATTGCGTACAGTTTTGGTCCCCTAATCTGAGGAAGGACATTCTTGCCATAAAGGGAGTACGGAGAAGGTTCACCAGACTGATTCCTGGGATGTCAGGACTTTCATATGAAGAAAGACTGGATAGACTCGGCTTGTGCTCGCTAGAATTTAGAAGATTGCGGGGGGGGGGATCTTATAGAAACTTACAAAATTCTTAAGGGGTTGGACAGGCTAGATGCTGGAAGATTGTTCCCGATGTTGGGGAAGTCCAGAACAAGGGGTCGCAGTTTAAGGATAAGGGGGAAATCGTTTAGGACCGAGATGAGGAAAACATTTTTCACACAGAGAGTGGCGAATCTCTGGAATTGTCTGCCACAGAATGTAGTTGAGGCCAGTCCATTGGCTATATTTAAGAGGGAGTTAGATGTGGTCCTTGTGGCTAAAGGGATCAGGGGGCATGGAGAGAAGGCAGGTACAGGATACTGAGTTGGATGATCAGGCATGATCATATTGAATGGCGGTGCAGGCTCGAAGGGCCGAATGGCCTACTCCTGCACCTATTGTCTATGTTTCTATGTTTCTATGAAATTGTAAATGTTATAAATTTAGACTATTTAGACTCCACCGGGTGTCGCAGTCAGCGATGTCAGCCTCGCCAACTGTCTGTCTGCGTTTTCGCCTTATTGTTATTATTTTTAGAAATGTTTTACAAAGTTTGTATTAATGTTCTCTGGTTTGTTTTTTTGTGGGGGGGTGGGGGAGGGTGTCGAGTGAAACTTTTTTTCCATCTCTTACCTTGCCGGAGATGCGAATGTTTTCCGGATCGTATCTCCGGTCGCAGTGCGGCCTAACATGATGGAGCTGGCGGCCTTGCTCGAGACTGAGTTTGACCCACACCGCAGGATCGTGGACATACCATCGGAGCCTGCGATCCCTCGCCTGTGATTCCTTGCCTGTGGATTTCAACACCGAGTAGCTCCCAGTCTCGGGTAGAATGTCGGGAATGTCGGGAAGCTCCAAAGTGGCAGGAGGTTCGACAAGCCCCGACCCGAGGTCCGATCGCCGGGCGCGGGGAAGCTGAGGTTCCCCTGATGCGGGAGCCTGGTCGCCCCGATGCGGAGGGCTCGACCGCCGGCTGCGGGAGCCAAAATCGCCCCGACAACGGAAGGCTTGAGAGCCCCGACCGTGGGAGAACAAAGAAGGGAAGATTGATTTTTTTTTTGCCTTCAACACAGTGAGGAATGTGCGTGAGTCGCTGTGGTAGATAGACAATGGGTGCAGGAGTAGGGCCATTCAACCGTTCGAGCCAGCACCGTCATTCAATGTGATCATGGCTGATCAACCACAATCACTTCCCCGTTCCAGCCTTCTCCCCCAACCACCTGACTCCGCTATCTTTAAGAGCCCCAACTAGCTCTCTCTCTCTCTTGAGCGTACCCAGAGAGAGAGAGAGATGTTCATGTTAAAATGTATGTGGGTGTCGTGTTGCTCTTTATTGGTATGACTGTGGCAAATCAAATTCCTTGTTTGGTGCAAAACATACTTAACTATTATGATTATGAAATTATGTTTTTGAGATATAGATTGGAACAATTTGGGAAACATTATGTTTCTTAATAACAATGTATTTCTGCAGGTTTTAAGAATTTTGCTCAATTTTGCTCAATAAAACTGCTGGTTGATAAATATTTTTGCAACAGCTTATTTTGAAGCATATGCTGGAGCTCAGCATAGGCCTGGTAAATTGCAAATGAGGGTCCATGCAGTATTCTGCTGGTAAATTGTGTCAAGTTTGGAAAAGGGGAAGTACAACGGGATCTGCGGGTCCTTGTACGTCAGTCTATGAAAGTAAGCATGCAGGTGCAGCAGGCAGTGAAGAAAGCGAATGGCATGTTGGCCTTATAACAAGAGGAGTCGAGTATAGAAGCAAATAGGTCCTTCTACAGTTGTACAGAGCCCGAGTGAGACCACACCTGGAGTATCGTGTGCAATTTTGGTCTCCTATTTTGAGGAAGGACATTCTTGCTATTGAGGGAGTGTAGCGTAGGTTTACAATGTTACTTCCCGGGATGGCGGGACTGTCATATGCTGAGAGAATGGAGCGGCTGGGCTTGTACACGCTGGAGTTTAGAAGGATGAGAGGAGATATTTTTGAAACATATAAGATTGTTAAGGGTTTGGACACGCTAGCGGCAGGAAACATGTTCCCGATGTCGGGAGAATCCAGAACCAGGGACCACAGTTTAAGAATAAGGGGTAAGCCATTTAGAACGGAGTTGAGGAAACACATAGAGTGGTGAGTCTGTGGGATTTTCTGCCTCAGTGGTGGTGGCAGGTTGTCTGGATGCTTTCAAGAGAGAGCTAGATAGGGCTTTTAAAGATAGCGGAGTCATGGGGATATGGGAGAATGCAGCAACGGGGTACTGATTGTGGATGATCAGCCATGATCACATTGAATAGTAGTGCTGGTTCGAGTGGCTGAATGGCCTACTCCTGCACCTATCGTCTATTGTCTATTATCAGCCATGTTA
This sequence comes from Amblyraja radiata, assembly GCF_010909765.2. Classification (NCBI taxonomy): domain Eukaryota; kingdom Metazoa; phylum Chordata; class Chondrichthyes; order Rajiformes; family Rajidae; genus Amblyraja; species Amblyraja radiata. Next base: position 19,993,731 of record NC_045992.1, on the reverse strand, counting down.
CATTCAACTGCATATATGCATTGTCCCTCAAAATCCTGCTTATTTGTAACTTACATACACAGATATGAGGCTCACTAATCTATAGTTTCCTTTGTTTTCCTGGCAGGTTTTCCTAAATAGAGACACGGGTTGGATCCCGGGATGGAGGATTCATCGCAAGACAGGTAAGCGGGGCGCGGAAGCTGGTGCCTCTCCGCTCACTCGCCGCGGGAAGAACTGACACCTTACACCCCGGGTCGAGCGCTGCCTCCTCGATCCCACTGCTCGGCAGCGGCCGGCTAGGATTCCAGAGCATGGCCGTCCGAAGGGGGGTGGGGGTGTTGGTGCACCAGGCAAGCCGTTGTTGAGGCTCCGACGCCGCGGATGGAGACGCTGGACCGGGCGGGCAGGCACCGCACCCCCCTTTATTCCCCCAGAGTAAGAAAACATCCCGAGGGAAAAAAATCGGAAAATAAAACTGGCCCACGGGATAAGGCATTGCCCATTTATCCGTGCCCGGGGGGGGGGTAGTGCGGTGCCTGCCCGAAAGAGGGGGAGGGGGGTTGTGGGAGGGAGAGAGAGAGGGGAAGGGAAGGGAGAGAGAGATGGGGTGGGGGGGGGGGGGGGGGAGGGAAAGGGGGATTATCTTTAGTGAGATTGCAAAATTAAGGTAGGTTTTAGAGCTATTATATCTTCTCCTCCATATGAATAATTTTAAACAATATCAAATAATATCAAACAATTGGAACCGCTTTCTTTTCCTTGATAATAATACTGAAAAATATGAATTCCATACTTTGTGACATAAATATAAATTAATGGGATATACAGATGTAACATTTCCATATCGAGATGGGGGGGGGGGGGGCAAATATGCGTAAAGCCAATGGCCTAATCGTTAAAGAGTTAAAAGATAGCCTAATCGATAAAGAGATGAGAAGAGGAATTGGAGCTGCCAAGGAAAAGTACTCTGAGAACTTGAGGAGCAAGTTCTCAGCTAGTGACTCTTCTTCAGTTTGGAAGGGCATGCAAGAAATTACCAGCTATAAGAGGAAATCCTCCGGCTCTTTGGACAATCGTCAGCTGACGAACTACCTGAATGAGTTTTACTGCGGATTTTAAAATCAGAAACGTAACCCTGGTACCCCCTCCCCAACAAACACAGCCAGACCCCAGTCTGCAACGAATGGACCATGCACACTCTCCTTCCCATTCACCACCTCACACCTACTTAAGGCAAGACTCCAGTAATGAAAATAGTGGACCCTTTTCCACCCCCACCAAAACTTCATATCCAATTACTCTTTTTTAACCAGTACCTGCAAAGATGCACTGTCCCTGCCTGCTTCAAAGTCTCCACTATTGTCCCTGTACCCAAAAAGGTAAGGATTACTGGTCTTAACGACTACAGGCTTGTCGCATTGACCTCTGTAGTCATGGAGACCGTTAAAAGGCTTGTGCTGACCAAGCTGAAAATATCACAATCCCTCTGCTGGACCCCCTGCATTTTGCATATTGGGCCAATATGTCTGTGGATGATGCAGTCAATCTGGGCCTACACTTCATCCTCCAGCACCTAGACCGCCAGGGGTGTCAGGACTTTCATATGAAGAAAGACTGGATAGACACGGCTTGTACTCGCTAGAATTTAGAAGATTGAGGGGGGATCTTATAGAAACTTACAACATTCTTAAGGGGTTGGACAGGTCCCTAAATCTTCCCCCTAAAAGCGGGAAATCTTTTAGGACCGAGATGAGAAAAACATTTTCCACACAGAGAGTGGTGAATCTCTGGAATACTCTGCCACAGAAGGTAGTTGAGGCCAGTTCATTGGCTATATTTAAGAGGGAGTTCGATGTGGCCCTTGTGGCTAAAGGGATCAGGGGGTATGGAGAGAAGGCAGATACAGGCTAATGAGTTGGATGATCAGCCATGATCATATTGAATGGCGGTGCAGGCTCGAAGAGCCGAATGGCCTACTGCACCTATTTTCTATGTTTCTATGTTTCTATGTAGGCAGATGGGGCTAGTGCAGATGGGACATGCAGGGCCGAAGGGCCTGTTTCCACACTGTATCACTCTATGTATCTATCTATCTTTCCCTCTCAAACACATTCTCCTGCCTTCTCCCCATTACCTCTGACACCCGTATCAATCAAGAATCTATCAATCTCCTCCTGAAAAATGTCCATTGACTTGACCTCCACAGCTGTCTATGGCAATGAATTCCACAGTTCACAGCTCATCTCCTTCCTAAAGGAATGTCTTTTAATTCCGAGGGTGTGGCCACTGGTCCTAGACTCTCCCACTAATGGAAACATCCTCTCCACATCCACTCCATCCAGGTTTTTACCAGGCTGGGACAGACTGCATCAGCTTCAAGTTCAAGTTCAAGTGAGTTTATTGTCATGTGTCCCTGTATAGGACAATGAAATTCTTGCTTTGCTTAAGCACACAGAAAATAGTAGGCATTTACTACAAAACAGATAAATGTGTCCATATACCATGATATAAATATATACACACATGAATAAATAAACTGGTAGTGCAAATAACAGAAAGTGGTTGCTAATAATCAGAGTTTTGTCCGAGCCAGGTTTAATAACCTGATGGCTGAGGGGAAGTCGCTATTCCTGAACCTGGTTGTAGCAGTCTTCAGGCTCCTGTACCTTCTACCTGAAGGTAGCAGGGAGATCAGTGTGTGGCCAGGATGGTGTGGGTCTTTGATGATACTGCCAGCCTTTTTGAGGCAGCGACTGCGATAAATCCCCTCGATGGAAGGAAGGTCAGAGCCGATGATGGACTGGGCAGTGTTTACTACTTTTCCTCTCCAGGGCGCTCAAATTTCCGAACCAAGCCACGATGCAACCGGTCAGCATGCTCTCGACTGTGCATCTGTAGAAGTTAGAGAGAGTCTTCCTTGACAATCCGACTCTCCGTAATCTTCTCAGGAAGTAGAGGCGCTGATGAGCTTTTTTGATAATTGCGTTCGTGTTCTCGGACCAGGAAAAATCTTCAGAGATGTGCACCCCCAGGAATTTGAAGTTCTTGACCCTTTCAACCATCGACCCGTTGATATAAATGGGGCTGTGGGTCCCCCTCCTACTCCTTCCAAAGTCCACAATCAGTTCCTTGGTTTTGCTTGTGTTCAGGGCCAGGTTATTGCGCTGGCACCATATGGACAGTTGCTCGATCTCTCTTCTGTACTCTGACTCATCCCCATCAGTGATACGCCCCATAATAGTGGTGTCGTCAGCGAACTTGATGATGGAGTTCGCACTGTGGTTCGCTACGCAGTCATGGGTATAGAGTGAGTACAGCAGGGGGCTGAGCACGCAGCCTTGAGGTGCTCCCGTGCTGATTGTTATTGAGGCTGACACATTTCCACCAATACGAACAGACTGTGGTCTGTGGACGAGGAAGTCGAGGATCCAGTTGCAGAGGGATGCGCAGAGACCCAGTTCTGCGAGTTTGGTAACCAGTTTGGAGGGGATGATTGTGTTAAATGCCGAGCTGTAATCAATGAATAACAGCCTGACATATGAGTTTTTGTTGTGCAAGTGGTCCAGTGCGGAGTGGAGGGCCAGCGAGATCGCATCCACCGTTGATCTGTTGTGGCGGTACGCGAACTGCAGTGGGTCCAGGTTTTTTCGATGTAGGAGTTGATTTGCTCCATGATCAACCTCTCAAAGCACTTCATCACCACCGGCGTTAGTGCCACTGGTCGATAGTCATTGAGGCACGTCACCTTACTCTTCTTGGGCACCGGTATAATTGATGCCCTTTTAAAGCAGGTGGGGACCTCAGACCTCAGAAGTGAGAGGTTGAAAATGTCCGTAAAAACTCCCGCCAGTTGGTCCGCACAGGTTTTTAGAACACGGCCGGGTATACCATCAGGTCCAGGTGCTTTTCGGGGGTTCACCCCTCTGAAGGATTTCCTGACATCGGCCTCTGTGACTGAGACTGAAATGCCATCACAGCGAATGGGGGATCGGGAAGGCACATCAGTATTCTCCCTGTCAAAGCGTGCGTAAAACGCATTGAGCTCGTCAGGGAGTGATGTTACACCGGCATTCGAGCTGCCTCCTGGTTTTGCCTTGTAGGAGGTGATTGCATTCAGACCCTGCCACAGCTGCCGAACATCTGTCTCGTGCTCCAGTTTGGAGCAGAAGTCCCTTTTGGCCTTTTTGATGGCCTTACCAAGGTCGTATCTGGTCTTCATGTAGGCTACTGTATCGTTGGATGTGAATGCCCTGTGTCTGGACTTCAGGAGAGTGCGGATCTCAAAGTTCATCCAAGGTTTCTGATTGGGAAACACTCGGAAGGTTTTTGTAGGGATGCAGTCCTCCACACATTTCTTTATGAAGTCTGTAACGACTGTGGCATATTCGTTCAAGTCCGTTGCCGAGTCCTTGAACATTGCCCAGTCTACAGACTCCAAACAGTCCTGGAGTTGTTCTTCTGCCCCCCCCCCCCCGACCAGCTCTGTGCTGACCACACCATGTCCCAAAGCTCATGTCCTGTCCTGCATCACCCAAGGCAGCAGAGACATTATAGGAGAGGGAAAGCACCGTAACAAAGTAGTTCACGATGGTTTGGGTAACATTCAGGAATGTCAATGCATGCCACATCATGAATATTACTGAAGAACGGTCTTGATCTGAAATATAATCTCCAGAGATGCTGCTTGACTCACTGAGTTACTCCAGCACTCTGTGACATATCATCTATCCAAGTTCTCCAGAGATGCAGCCTGACTCGCTGAGTTACTCCAGCACTCTGTGAAACGTCGCCTATTCATATTCTCCGCAGATGCTGCCTGACCCACTGAGTTACTCCAGCACTTTGTGTCTATTTTCCCCAACTTCTGGCTGTTCACCTTCGCCCTTGAGGATTTTCTGCACTCTGTTCACGACATCCTGGATCCTGGCACTCGGGAGGCAGCGCACCATCCTCAAATCCGGTCTTTTGCCGCAGAAACATCTGTCCGTACCTCTCACAATTGAGTCTCCAACCACCACTGCGTTGCCTGCCGTCAGCCTCTTTGGTTTTGGCTCAACAGCACTTTTTGCTTCGCAAGCCAGTGCGCCAACGTCTTCTGTCCTGACCCAGCTTCTAAGTGGGTAAACCTGTTCACAAGAGGTACAACACCCGGGGACCTGTGCATTCCATGTTTACTTCCCTTTCTCACTGTCACCCACCTTTTCACTTCCAGTACCTTAGTTGTAACAATCTTGCTGTAGGACTCGTCAAGGAACGACTCAGCCTCTCGGACTAACCCGAGGTCATCCACTTGCTTCTCCAGTTCCCCAACACGGTCCTTCAGGAGCTGTACCTGGATGCACTTTTCACACTTGTAGCAGCCAGAGGCACCAGCAGTGTCCTTGACCTCCCATATACTGCAAGCATCGCACTGAATTAGCTTGCCTTCCATCTCCTTCTTTCGTCTCTCCCTCTCCAGCGTATTGCGTAGTCTCCTCCGCTCATCCTCGTCGCCGAAGATTCTCGAGCCAAAGACACAAGGCCATTCCCCTAGAGCAGCCTTGCAAACATTGACTGATAAATTGCCTACATTGCTTAATTTACCAATTTACAAACCTAATTCCTGTTTTAAACTGTTTGTACCCTGTGACTTACTCAACTCCCCCACGGGCTTGAGCCAATCAGTGCTTCTTCCTGCTTCTCCTTGTTGCTGCTTCTTCAAAATCCACGTAAGCTCTGTGGCGAGTAAGGTGGCGAAAAATCGTAGCGCTATGGTGGATTGTGTTTACGCAAATTTAAAAACAGGGCAAACTGCAAGAGGACAAGATGAGAGGGTAGGCGGGCAGGCAGACGGGCAGGCAGGCATTGTTCCGATCGGTGGTCCAATGTAAAAGGTAACGAGGTTTAAAAATCTTAAAAACTGCATATGCGCAGATCGATCTGCTCTCCTGCCAGTCAGCGCCACATGGATTAGTCTTTTCTCCTGTCACTCAGCGGGACGGTCCGCCACTTCCTGCGCCATCGCATCTTTACTGGACCTGAGGATGGCTGGCGGAGGCTTCCAATCGGCCACAATTTTTGGATGGAACGGAAGCCCAGCCCGGCGCATGCACCAAATGGAACGCGGAGAATCTGATCCCCGCGGAGGAGAACGTCCAGTAACCAGCGCCCGCTGTGAGTTCCCATCGCACTGTCAGCTCCATCCCCTTCCGCTCTGGTCGCCCTTGTTGGCTCCTGCCCCCCATGATACCCCTCTCCCTCACAACCCCGTATTTTCTCCGAGCTCTCACCCTGCCCCAACCCCCTCCCTTCATAACCTCCCCTCCCCCACACCCACCCACCCATACATCCCCTCCCTGACAACACCCCTGCCCACACCGTCTCCACCACACACCCTCTCCCCACAACCCGCTGACCGCACCCGCCCATACACCCCCTTCCCCCCACGCACCCCCACCCCGACCACACCCCTGCCCACACCCACTGCGCCACACAACCACTCCCCCCACCACACCCCCTCTACCCTGCTCACACCACCGCTCTCCTCCACCCACAACCCCCCGCAACCCGCACCTCTCTACCCACAACCCCCCCGCCCACAGAGCACCTCCCTTGCCCACCTGCCCCCCTACACCCGCCCACACCCCCTCCCCCCGCCCCCCACCCTCACACCCCCACCAACACACCACCCTCCCCCCCCCACCCCCCCCCCCCCCCACAACCCCCCGACGTAAATGAAAAAACTTTCAAACTAAGGATTTTTAATTCTAACTATATTTAATATAAAATAATTATAAATAATATTAAAAACCATTAACATTTATGTCAGAAATTGACATTATTGCGGGAAATCAACGTGGAGCGCGGGCGGGGTAGAGGTTGGAGGGTTGTCGAGCGCGGAGTAGCCAACTTCCAGCATCACATCACTGGATCTCCATGGATGCGGAACCGGTAGAGGCAGGTGTATTCTGGATGACCCCAGTTGTTATTCACCCTCAGTTCAATTAGTTTAAATGCTGCAGCATCTTTATTCTACAAAGCAAAAAAAACATGACGACAGATCAGGGAACTTGTGCTTCAGTATGAAAGTACTGTAGGCAGGAGAGAAGATGGATTAGCTACAAACCAGACTTAAAACATCCTGCTGATCATGTATTTCAGGACAATCTATTCAATTACATACAGCATTGATAACAAGCATTTTATCATGGAAAAGGTAGATGAAGTATAAGAAGAACATGGATCTCAATTTAAAGCAGGAAATACTGGGAGCAACAGCTTCACTCCATGTAGCATCGTGGATGGGGAGAGAACATGCTTATTTACAAAGGCTTGCTTTGCAGCAACTGACAATTTTATGAATAAAGTGGCCATGAAAAATAAACTTCTACTGTGGAAAGATAAATGGCTGGAGTAACTCAGTGGGTCAGGTAGCATTCCTGGACCTACCTGTCCTGCTGAGTTACTCCAACATTTTGCGTCTTTCCTTGGTAAACCAGCTGGTTCTTGATTCTACAATCCGTAATCTGGATTGGTTCAGCAAGTTTGAAACTTGTAGATGTTTCAAGTAGACCAGCCACTGCTCCAGCTCTCCTCGGTTTCCCTATCTCTGCACCTGGTCCTGATGGTATACGCGGTCGTGTTCTAAAAACCTGTGCGGACCAACTGGCGGGAGTTTTTACGGACATTTTAAACCTCTCACTTCTGAGGTCTGAGGGCCCCACCTGCTTTAAAAGGGCATCAATTATACCGGTGCCCAAGAAGAGTAAGGTGACGTGCCTCAATGACTATCGACCAGTGGCACTAACGCCGGTGGTGATGAAGTGCTTTGAGAGGTTGATCATGGAGCAAATCAACTCCTACCTCGACACAAACCTGGACCCACTGCAGTTCGCGTACCGCCACAACAGATCAACAGTGGATGCGATCTCGCTGGCTCTCCACTCCGTCCTGGACCACTTGGACAACAAAAACTCATATGTCAGGCTGTTATTCATCGATTACAGCTCGGCATTTAACACAATCATCCCCTTTAAAACTGGTTACCAAACTCGCAGAACTGGGTCTCTGCGCATCCCTCTGCAACTGGATCATCGACTTCCTCATCCACAGACCATAGTCTGTTAGTATTGGTGGAAATGTGTCAGCCTCAATAACAATCAGCACGGGAGCACCTCAAGGCTGCGTGCTCAGCCCCCTGCTGTACTCAGTCTATACCCATGACTGCGTAGCGAACCACAGTGCTAACTCCATCATCATGTTCGCTGACGACACCACTATTGTGGGGCGTATCACTGATGGGGATGAGTCAGAATACAGAAGAGAGATCGAGCAACTGTCCATATGCTGCCAGCGCAATAACCTGGCCCTCAACACCAGCAAAACCAAGGAACTGATTGTGGACTTTGGAAGGAGTAGGAGGGGGACCCACAGCCCCATTTATATCGACGGGTCGATGGTTGAAAGGGTCAAGAACTTCAAATTCCTGGGCGTGCACATCTCTGAAAATCTTTCCTGGTCCGAGAACACTAACGCAATTATCAAAAAAGCTCATCAGCGCCTCTACTTCCTGAGAAGATTACGGAGAGTCGGATTGTCAAGGAAGACTCTCTCTAACATCTACAGGTGCACAGTCGAGAGCATGCTGACCGGTTGCATCGTGGCTTGGTTCGGCAATTTGAGCACCCTGGAGAGGAAAAGACTACAAAAGTAGTAAAGACTGCCCAATCCATCATCGGCTCTGACCTTCCTTCCATCGATGGGATTTATCGCAGTCGCTGCCTCAAAAAGGCTGGCAGTATCATCAAAGACCCACACCATCCTGGCCACACACTCACCTCCCTGCTACCTTCAGGTAGAAGGTACAGGAGCCTGAAGACTGCAACAACCAGGTTCAGGAATAGCTACTTCCCCACAGCCATCAGGCTATTAAACCTGGCTCGGACAAAACTCTGATTATTAATAACCACTTTCTGTTATTTGCGCTTTACCAGTTTATTTATTCATGTGTGTATATATTTATATCATAGTATATGGACACATTTATCTGTTTTGTAGTAAATGCCTACTATTTTTCTGTGTGCTTAAGCAAAGCAAGAATTTCATTGTCCTGTACAGCAACACATGACAATAAACTCACTTGAACTTGAACTTGCATCTGAAAACATGTTTATCCTTGACCAGATTGCATGAATGGTCAATTAAAAAAAAGTATCTCTGCACACCTGCTGCCTGACACAAGTATTTCTAGCATTGTGTTTCAGTCCGCCATCACTGCAGATTTGCAATTTTGTATTTTTAACGTCATTTGTTCCAGTCAATATGACATTTGCGATAATACGAGTCTGAAGAAGGGCCTGGACCTGACACGCCGCCCATTCCTTCTCTCCAAAGATGCTGCCTGACCCACTGAGTTACTCCTGCATGTTGTGTTCATATTCGGTGTAAAGCAAGTGCACTAGCAGCATGTCCGTTACCGCACCGATTTCTGCCGTTTTTCTCATCCAGGTGAGTTATTAAAGGTATAAATAATGTAGGTTAATCGGCTTGGTAAAGAAGTAAAATGTCCCTCGTGTGTATCTTGTGAGTCTGTGGAATTCTCTGCCTCAGAGGAAGGTTCTCTGGAAACTTTCAAGAGAGAGCTAGATAGGGCTCTTGAAGATAGCGGAATCAGGGGTATGGGGAGAAGGCAGGAACGGGGTACTGATTGTGGATGATAAGCCATGATCACATTGAATGGCGGTGCTGGCTTGAAGGGCCAAATGGCCTACTTCTGCACCAATTGTCTATTGATACTGTTAGTGTGCGGGGATCGCTGGTCGGTGCGGACTAAGAGCCTGTTTCAGCACTGTATCTTTAAGCTAAACTCAAACATGGGTGAAGTCAGCACCAAAACTCAGAATCACAGTTCAAACACCAGTGAGCTAACTGTCAAATATTGGCACATGCCAGATTTTGCTTAACAGTTATTAATAATAATAATATATTTTATTGTCATTGCACATAAGCGCAACGAGATTTGGTATGCAGCTTCCATCCGATGTCATAACATAAATAACTAATAACATTTAGATTTAGATACCCATTGAGAACATGGATTGTAAAAAGAACAGTAAAATAGTCAAAACAGTTCAAACAGACTAAAGTGCAGATGTGTCTGTGCGACATGACCATCCAAGGAAGACAGTCCAGGGGGGCACTCAGCAGGTACGGTTCAGAGCAGCTATAACTCTGGGAATGAAGCTGTTCCTGAGTCTGGACGTTCGGGCGTAGAAGGCCTTGTAACGTCTGCCGGAGGGAAGTAACTCGAACAGTCCATTACAAGGGTGTGAGGAGTCTTTATGGATGCTGATGGTCTTCCTGAGGCACCGTGTGTGGTAGATGCCCCCCAAGTCTGGTAGCTGTGTCCCAATAATCTTCTGCGCTCTGTGGACGACGCGCTGAAGAGCTCTCCTCTCCGCCTCCGTGCAGCTGAGATACCACACATAGATGCCATAGGTTAATATGCTCTCTGTGGTGCAGCGGTAGAAGGTTGTCAGCAGCTGTTGGGGCAGACCAGTCTCTTTTAATGTCCTCAGGAAGAACAGTCGTTGCTGTGCCTTCTTAACCAGCGCAGCGGTGTTGGTGGACCATGTGAGGTCCTCTGGAATGTGAGTGCCCAGAAACTTAAAGCTGGACACTCTCTCCACACTGTCCCCGTAGATGGAGATTGGGGCCTATTCTCCATTATGTGACTTCCTGAAGTCAATAATCAGCTCCTTGGTCTTGGAGGTGTTTAGTGACAAGTTGTTACCTACACACCGGTCCGCCAGGTTCTGTACTTCCGCTCTGTATTTTGTTTCATCACCGTTGGTGATCAGCCCATTCACTGTTGTGTCGTCTGCAAACTTCACGATGGTGTTGGTGTCGAATGCAGGAACACAGTCGTGTGTGAAGAGGGAGTAGAGCATGGGGTTCAGTACACAGCCCTGTGGTGTGCTGGTGCTCAGGGTGATAGTGGAGGACAGGTGCGTGTCCAGTCTCACTGCCTGCGGTCGCTCCGTCAGAAAATTCAGGATCCAATCGCATATCGGCGAGCTGAGGCCTAGTTGGTGGAGTTTGGTGTTGAGCTTGGTGGGGATGACCGTATTGAATGCAGAGCTATAGTCTATGAAGAGCATCCACACGTACGTGCCCTGTATATCTAGGTGAGTCAGGACAGTGTGAAGAGCCAGAGAGATGGCATCCTCTGTTGATCTATTTGCCCTGTGTGCAAATTGATGAGAGTGCAGTGAGGCAGGGATGCTGGATTTGATGTGGGAGAGGACCAGCCTTTCGAAGCACGTCATTGGTACTGGAGTTAGGGCAACCGCCGGTAGTCATTCAGGTTGGTGACTTTAGACTTTTTCGGCACCGGCACTATGGTAGCTGTTTTCAGGCACTTGGGGACTGTTGCCAGAGATAGAGACAGATTAAAGATTCTCGTGAATACCTCCGCCAGCTGTACAGCACAGTCCTTTAGTACCCTTCCCTGGACTCCATCCGGGCCTGCAGCCTTGCGTGGATTGACCCTACGCAGGGCGGACACTGTACCTCCTGAGTGCTCAGTGATAAGGCCTGTCCCTCCGCCATGGCAGGGGTTATTCCACTCCTGGTGGTATTGCCAGTTTCGAAGCGGGCAAAGAAGGTGTTTAGTTTGTTGGCCAGTGTGATATCCTTGTGGGGGCATGCGGGGCTGCTCTTGTAGTCAGTGATGTCCCTGACACCTTGCCACATACTTCTGGTGTCCGCGGTATTGAAGTGGTCTTCCGCCCTTTGCCTGTGGATGTCTTTAGCCATTTTTATACCTTTGTTCAGGTTCGACCTGGCAGCACTGTAGGCAGAAGTGTCCCTGGATTTAAAGGCATTGTTGCGTGCCTTTAGCAGATTCTGAACCTCATTGTTCATCCAGGGTTTCCGGTTTGGGAACATCTTTATTTCCTTGTCCACTGTGACAGTCTCCACCCAGCAGTTGATGTAGGAGAGCACAGTGGATGTGTACTCCTCCAGGTCTACCTCTGTACCACTGGTAGCCTGTTGTGCAAACAGGTCCCAGTCGGTGCGATCAAAGCAATCCTGAAGTTGTAGGGTGGCGTCCTCGGGCCATATTTTGACCGTCCTTATTGCAGGTTTGGTCTTGCGGATGAGGGGTTTGTATGCAGGCAGTAGAAACAGTGAGAGGTGATCGTATTGTCCCAGGGATGGGCAGGGCAGAGCTCTATATGCGTCCTTGATGTTTGTGTACACTTTATCCAGCGTGTTTGAGCTCCTGGTAGGGCACTGCACATGCTGGTGGAATTTGCGGAGTGCAGCTCTGAGATCAGCCTGATTAAAGTCCCCTGCAACAATGAAGGCACCGTCGGGGTGAGCATCCTGCTGCTCACTGATGGCCGAGTGCAGCTGTGCTTGCGCTAGGTTAGCATTAGTCTGTGGTGGGATGTATATGGACATGATGATAGCCATAGTAAACTCCGGAGGCAGGTAAAACGGCCCACATTTAATCCCTATGTATCACTAGGTAACTAGGTTACATTTAATCACTAGGTAATCACTAGTTAATCACTACATCGCAAAGCCTATTTTTGTAATAGATAAATATTTGAGGCAAAGGAAAATAAAAGCTTGCAGGAAAAGGCCAAGGTTATAGGATTGTTCCAGCAAAGAATCAATGATCCCTTATGCGCTTCCATACCTGCACCTCAAACGTCTGGATTGAATCCCCTTCCTCATTATACGTATACTATCCCAACAGGACCCCTTCGGCTTGATTTTCATCATCCAAGGCCTGTGAACAAATAGAAATTAGTAAGCTTTGTACACAGATAATTACTCTCCAGTCACCCCAACAATTATACCAGCCTGATGAAAGCAGGACTTTCACCCTTGCCTGGAAGAAAGTTTGGTTGAATATATAAAGTCATTTCATTTCAAACAGAACTAGTAGTTCCCTAAAAGTCAATTGGAAAAATGTAATCGTCTCATTTAGCACATGAAGTGAATCTGTACACCATCAAACAGAATGAAACGATGTCCTGCATACGTAGCATCAACTCTCATCTGTGGTAGAATCAGTGTGTCCCTCCACAGGGGCCTCATCAGGCACCTCTATACCCACAGAACTAGAGTGGAAGCAGGTCATCCTCAATCCTGAGAGAATTCCAGTGAAGAATTGTTCACCCCCACTCAGGAAAGCATCGCCATAAAAACTGTCCCTAGTATGTGTAGGGTTGTGTTAACTTTAATCTCATCTATTGGTTGTAAAGTTGCTTCATCATTAAATGATGCTTTTGTGGTTAGCAGTGTTGAGGATTGTGCAATAAAGTGACAAAACTCAGTGATGACAGTGAAAACCCAGAATCACAGTTCAAACGCCATTATGAGCAATTCGTGTAGCAAATGCTACACAAATTGAAGATTGAAGATTATATTAGAGGGCTTTCTATTTGAGGGATTATTGTTCTGGACTGTGAAATGGAATTTGCTCATTCTATTGATGTGGATTGAGACCACTCGGGACCCTGAACATGGAATCCAATGTCGAAGAAAGCCTTGCCATGTTCAGCAGCGTGCTCCAGACAAACACCGTGGTTCACAAACATTCACTCATATTCTATACGTTTCACTCACATACACTGAGAAGTCTTGAGGGGCACTACTAATTGATCCATGCGGAGAAATGGATTTTGGAATGTGCTCCAGGGTAAAGGCTGTAGGCCTGATCCAGACAGCAAGCTTGATGACAATAAAGCCTTGGGAGCCTTTAAATTGCCAACAGTTCCCAGGATGAACCTCCGGCTGCAAGAGAGAACATTAACAAAAAAATTAGGAAAGATTCTCAGTTTAGTTAAGAGATACAGCGCAGAAACAGGAAATATTAACACTATCCTCTACACACTCGGGATAATTTTTTTAACATCTACCAAGCCAATTAACCTACAAACCTGTACGTCTTTGGAGAATGGGACGAAACCGAATATCTAGGAGCAAATCCACACAGGTCACAGGGAGAACGTACAAAATCCGTACAGACAGCACCCATAGTTGGGATCGAACCGGGTTATCTGTCTCTGCAAGCGCTGTAAGGCAACAACTCTACCACTGTGCCGCCCACAATTCTCTACCCACAATTATCCCCCTTTCTTTCAGAACACTGGTTCTTCCTCAAGGGACAGCTAAGATTTAGATTTTTGGACACGATCCACATGCAAGGCTGCAGGCCCGGATGGAGTACAGGGAAGAGTATTAAAGGACTGTGCTGGACAGCTGGCGGAGGTATTCACGAGAATCTTCAATCTATCTCTATCTCTGGCAACGGTCCCCAAGTGCCTGAAAACAGCCACCAAAGTGCCGGTGCCGAAAAAGTCCAAAATCACCAACCTCAACGACTACCGGCCGGTTGCCCTGACTCCAATCCCCATTAAGTGTTTCGAAAGGCTGGTCCTCTCCCATATTAAATCCAGCATCCCTGCCTCACTGGACTCCCATCAATTTGCATACAGGGCAAATAGATCGACAGAGGATGCCATCTCTCTGGCCCTTCACACTGTCCTGACTCACCTGGACAGACAGGGCACGTATGTGAGGATGCTCTTCATTGACTATAGCTCTGCATTCAATACGGTCATCCCCACCAAGCTCACCACCAAACTCCACCAGCTAGGCCTCAGCTCACCGATATGCGCTTGGATCCTGAACTTTCTCACGGAGCGACCGCAGGCAGTGAGACTGGTCCCGCACCTGTCCTCCACCATCACCCTAAGCACCGGCACACCACAGGGTTGTGTACTAAGCCCCATGCTCTTCTCCCTCTTCACTCACGACTGTGTCCCTGCATTCGACACCAACACCATCGTGAAGTTTGCAGACGACACAACAGTGATTGGGCTGATCACCAACGGTGATGAAACAAACTACAGAGCGGAGGTGCAGAACCTGGCGGACTGGTGCGCCAATAACAACTTGGCACTAAACACCTCCAAGACCAAGGGGCTGATTATTGACTTCAGGAGGTCCCATTCTGGAGAATACGCCCCAATCTCTATTTACGGGGAAAGTGTGGAGAGAGTGTCCAGCTTTAAGTTTCTGGGCACTCACATTTCAGAACACCTCACATGGTCCACAAACACCGCCGCGCTGGTCAATAATGCACAGCAACGACTGTTCTTCCTGAGGACATTAAAAAAGACTGGTCTGCCCCAACAGCTGCTGACAACGTTCTACCGCTGCACCACAGAGAGCATACTAACGTATGGCATCTCTGTGTGGTATCTCAGCTGCACGGAGGCGGAGAGGAGAGCTCTTCAGCGCATCGTCAACAGAGAGCAGCGGATCATCGGGACAGAGCTACCAGCCGTGGAGGGCATCTACCACACGCGGTGCCTCAGGAAGGCCCTCAGCATCCATAAGGACTCATCACACCCCTGCCACGGTCTGTTTCAACTACTTCCCTCCGGCAGACGTTACAAGGCCTTCTACGCCCGAACCTCTAGACTCAGGAACAGTTTTATCCCAAGAGCTATAGCGGCTCTGAACCGGCCCTAATGAGTGCCCCCCCACCCACTCCCTTTGGACAGTCTCCCTCAGATGGTCACGTCAATCAATTCAACTTGCTTATTTATGTATTGTATTTATTTACCTTTCTTGTACATCAGTGGAGCTGCACACTAAATCTCGTTGCACTGACGTGCAATGACAATAAAAGATATATTATTATTATAGTTACTTACAGAATAATGAAACGCATAGAGTGGATGTGGAAAGGACTTTTCCACTGGTGGGAGAGCCTAGGACCAGAGGTCATAGCCTTGTGGCGGCTCCCAAGGGTCGTGCCATCATAGTGTCGAACCCCTCGGCACAGGAGTGGTTCAGTCCGGAGGCGGCCCTTAGCCGGAGGCTTTAAAGGCAGGGGTTTGGGTGCCATCTTCCTCTCGTTTGGTCTTCCCTACAACCGGGAGGAACATAATAAAAAGTGCCTCTCAAAACACGACTTCGTGTTTCATTCTGAGACCCACGCACTACATTGGTGACGCCGACGCTCCATTGGCGTCATGATGGAGAGAAGAGAAAGCCCTACCTCCTCACAGGCTGGCCCGGCCCTGTCTCTGGACGCGGTGTCCGTAAAACTGCCCAACTTCTGGACCACCCGGCCGCTCATCTGGTTCCAGCAGGCGGAGGCCCAGTTCAACCTGCGGGGCATCACGGTCGATGCCACCCGCTTCTATTACCTGGTGGGAGCCCTCGACCAGGATGCGGTTGAAGAGGTCACGGACTTCCTCGCAGACCCTCCGATCAATAATAAATACCGCGGCCTGAAAGAGCTCCTGCTCCAGATTTACAGACTGATAAGGATGGAGCGGGCAGGTAGGATCCTGCATATGGGGGGCCTGGGCGACCGGCGGCCATCTACCCTCCTAAAGGAGATGGTGGCGCTACTAGACGGGCACACGCCGTGCCTGTTGTTCGAGTACACGTACCTGCATCTGCTGCCGGTCTACATTCGGTTGCAGCTCACCGACGTCTCGTTTGCCGACCTTCGGGCCCTCGGGAGGCGCGCCGACGCCCTGTGGATGGCGCGCCCTGAACACGTCAGCGCACTGGGCGTCAGCAGAGACGGGGTCGCGCTGAGGTCGACGCGCCCTGATGACGTCAACGCGCTGGCCGTCAGCAGGCACGCCGATGACGTCACCCCAGCAGCTCCCGATTTCCTCCGGTGGGGCGGGGGAGCTGTGGAAGGAGTGACAGCTCCAGCCCGACGGCCCGCACGATCACCCCCAGCGGCAGTGAGGGGTACTGCACCTGCAGTCCAGCGCCGGCAAGCTTCAGACACCACCAGCAGGAGCAGGCAAGCTCCAAGTGACTCCAACAAGAGACGCTGGTGCTACTACCATCAACGCTGGGATGCTGCAGCACGACAATGCCGCCAACCATGTACATTCCCGGGAAACGCCTGGGCCGGCTGCTAATAGTCCCCGCGGCGGCCGGCCAAATTCACCGCCTTATCGCCTGGGATCGGCGCTCCGGGACCCGCTTCCTCGTGGATACTGGAGCGGAGCTCAACGTCCTGCCCCCTTCGCTGGCCGACATTCGTTCCGGTAAGCGGGGGCCCGTCCTCACCGCGGCGAACGACAGCCCCATCCGCACATATGGACTGCGCATGGTTCCCATCGTGCTCGGCTCCTGCGATTTCTCATGGAGCTTCACCATTGCCGACGTCTCCCAACCATTGCTCGGGGCGGATTTCCTCCGGGCGCATTCCCTCATGGTGGGCGTCGGGCGTCAACGTTCGGTCAACGCCACTACGATGGAGCCGATCACGTTGCGTTTGGATCAACCGGTGGGACGGCCACTGGCGTCCGTGGACTCCCGATTCGCACGGATCTTGGCTGCGTTCCCGGACATTCTCACTCCGCAGTTCCAATCATCAACCCCCAGCCACGGGGTGTTGCATTATATCCCGGCTACCGGCCCACCACTCCATGCACGAGCACGGCGACTGCCACCAGATAAACTGCGTCTGGCACGGCGGGAATTCCGCACGATGGGGGCCTTGGGGATCGTACGCCCTTCGAGCAGCTCTTGGGCGTCCCCACTCCACATGGTCCCCAAGTCAAGCGGGGCCTGGCGACCTTGTGGGGATTACCGACGGCTGAACGCTGCAACAACAGCGGATCGATACCCCGTACCCCACATCCAGGACTTCACGGCCCATTTGGCTGGGGCCACAATTTTTTCAAAAGTGGATCTGGTACGGGGTTATAATCAGATCCCGGTTCACCCGGGTGACGTGCCGAAGACGGCGATCATCACGCCATTCGGGCTTTACGAGTTTACTCGGATGCCGTTCGGCCTCAAAAACGCTGCACGGGCCTTTCAGCGCCTCATGGACGGGGTTTGTCGCGGCCTCGATTTCGTGTTCGTGTACCTGGACGACATCCTGGTGGCCAGCCGCTCGCAACAGGAACACTGCGCTCACCATCGGCAGCTCTGTCAGCGGCTCAGCGAGCATGGTTTGGCTATCAACCTGGACAAGTGCCGTTTTGGGGTAAACGAGATTGACTTCCTCGGCCACCGCGTGACTGCGCAAGGCGCGGTTCCCCTGCCTGACAGGGTCGACGCCATCCGTCGGTTTCCCCGCCCACGCACGGTGCGTGGCCTGCAGGAATTTGTCGGCATGATGGCATTCTACCATCGTTTCGTGCCATTCGCGGCCCACATCATGCGGCCCCTGTATCAACTTCTGGCGGGTGGGCAGCACAAGAGCGTTGAGTGGACCCACGAGGCGGAGGCAGCTTTTGACGGCGCGAAGGAGGCCCTTGCTCGGGCCGTACTGCTGGTACACCCGCGGGGAGATGCCCCGACTGCTCTCACGGTGGACGCCTCGGAGTCGGCTGTTGGTGCTGTGCTGGAGCAGCTGACGGGCGGAGGTTGGCGGCCCCTGGCCTTCTTCAGTCGGCACCTCAACCGTGCGCAGACCAAATACAGCGCGTTCGATCGTGAGCTCCTGGCTCTGTACCTGGCTGTGCGCCATTTTCGCTACTTCCTGGAGGGCCGCCCGTTCACCGCCTACACCGACCATAAGCCGCTCACTTTCGCCCTGCAGAAGGTTTCCGATCCCTGGTCCGCACGTCAGCAGCGGCAATTGGCTTACATCTCGGAATACACCACAGCTATCCGCTACGTCGAGGGGAAAGAGAACCGGGTGGCCGACGCATTGTCCCGCCCCGCTATAAACGCCGTGTTCGAGGTGGCGCCCGGAATGGACTATTCTGCTCTGGCGGCGGCACAGCTCACGGACGATGAGGTGCCCGCCTACCGGACTGCCATCTCCGGCCTCCGCCTTGAGGATGTCCCTCTCGGTCCTGGGGGAGTGACAATCCTGTGCGATGTGTCGTCCGGTCAGCCGCGCCCCATCGTCCCTGCCACCTGGCGCCGGAGGGTGTTCGAGGTGATCCACGGGCTGGCTCACCCATCAATCCGGGCGACAACGGCACTGGTGGCAGCTCGTTTCACGTGGCACGGTCTGCGCAAGCAGGTTGGCCATTGGGCTCGCACCTGCATTCCGTGCCAGACGGCAAAAATCCAGCGCCATGTCCGTGCGCCTCTCCAGGAGTTTGGTCTACCTCACCGGCGGTTCGACCATCTCCACATAGGCATTGTAGGGCCTCTCCCGCCGTCCCGGGGCATCACCCACCTTCTGACAATGGTGGACCGCTTCACGCGGTGGCCGGAGGCCATTCCGTTGGCTGACACTTCAACGGCTACGTGTGCCCGTGCGTTGTCCGCGCACTGGATTGCTCGCTCCGGGGTGCCGGCGCACATCTCCTCAGACCGGGGGCCACAGTTCACCTCCGAGGTGTGGTCAGCCATGGCTCGTTTGCTGGGTGTGCGGCTGCACCTCACCACGGCTTACCACCCGCAAGCTAACGGTCTGGTGGCGAGGTTCCACCGGCAGCTAAAGGCGGCATTGAAGGCACGACTCTCCGTCCCGGAATGGATGGACGAGTTGCCATGGGTCATGCTGGGCATCCGGACCGCTCCCAAAGAGGACTTGGCCTCATCATCGGCGGAGCTCGTCTACGGGTCGCCACTCACAGTGCCGTTGGCGCCGGAGCAGCAGGGAACGCCCTCCTCCACCCTTCAACGCCTTCGCGAGCGAGTTGGCAAGCTCGCACCCATCCCGACGTCCCGCCATGGGACATTTCGCCCACACGTGCCATTGGCCCTCACGGACTGCCCGTATGTTTTCCTACGCCGTGATGCCCACCGGACGCCACTCCAGAGGCCATAAGAGGGCCCGTTCCGGGTGTTGGAACACGGGCAGTCGACTTTTGTCCTGGACATGGGGGGCCGGCTGGAGGCCGTGTCGATTGACCGTTTGAAGCTGGCGCACCTGGACATTGATCAGCCGGTGCTGGTTGCCCAACCTCGGCCTCGAGGGCGCCCCCCTTCACGGCTCCCTCCGCCTGTCACTCCATCTGTCCTCCCGCCGGTCCCTCGTCCTGTCCCTCCACCTATGCCTCCGCAAGCCCCACGAGCGGCTAACTTCCGCACGCGGGCCGGCCGGGTCGTGCGCCCGCCGGTGCGTTTCGTGCCTCTGGTTCTGGGGGGGGTCCTGTGGCGGCTCCCAAGGGGGTCGTGCCATCATAGTGTCGAACCCCTCGGCACAGGAGTGGTTCAGTCCGGAGGCGGCCCTTAGCCGGAGGCTTTAAAGGCAGGGGTTTGGGTGCCATCTTCCTCTCGTTTGGTCTTCCCTACAACCGGGAGGAACATAATAAAAAGTGCCTCTCAAAACACAACTTCGTGCTTCATTCTGAGACCCACGCACTACAGCCTCAGAATTAAAGGGTGCGCCTTTAGAAAGGAGGTGTGGAGAAACTACATTGTGGGTTCAAAGTCAGTGGATACTTTCAGGGCTGCCAACTCTCAAGCTTTGAGCGTCAGACGCACGCATTTCGACAAATTCTCACGCTCCCACGCTGATCACAAATTTCTCACGCTCTGTAGGGGAAATTAATTGATATTTTAAATTGATATTTTAAATTTAAATTGATATTTTGTTCATCTTTAAAAGTAAGTCTTGGATTCATGTATAGTGGGAACAAATAAACAAAGGCAAGGTGGTTAATATAAATTACAAATTAACTTCAGAAAATGAAACTTGTAGAAATGAACTTTGTCCTTCACTTTACAAAGAATAACCTCAGGGATTATGCAGTAAATGTCATTCAAATACTCTGCAACCTTGGAATAATATTGTTCATGTTCAAATCTGATAGGTAAGTTTTAATGTGTTCAATATTATAATTAGTTCAAAGATACAGCGTGGAAACAGGCCCTTCGGCCCCTCGAGTCCGTGCCGACCATCGATCACCCGTTCACACTGGTTCTATGTTATCCCACTTTCTCATCCACTCCCTACACGCTAGGGGGCACATTGCAGAGGGCCAATTAACCTACAAACCCGCACGTCTTTGGGATGTGGGAGGAAACCGGAGCACCCAGTGGAAACACACGCGATCACAGGGAGAACGTGCAAACTCCACATAGACAACACCCGAGACCAGGATCGAACCCAGGTCTCCGGCGCTGTGGGGCATTAATTGTATTGCGAATACTTGGGCCTCCGCTGATATGCCGGGATGATTACCCAATATTACTGATTATTAATCGATTGTATTATTGATTATATATGTTACGCCCGTTCTCCATTATCTGTACATTGTGAGCGGCTTGCTTGCTTTTACCGGATAGCACGCAACACAACCTATTCCCTGTACCTCGCTACAGGTGGCAATAGTAAAGTAACCAATCTATTTACATGTGTGTTGTTGTTTTAACCGGCCTGTTAAGGTGCAGCAACTGAGAATATCATTGTTCTGATGTCGCTGCACGTAACAACTAAACACTCTTGTCTACATTCTACACTTGAAATTACCACAATGACATTTAAATGGCATTTGGACAGATACACGTGCAGAAAGGAACTGCAGATGCTGGTTTAAACCGATAGACACAAAGTGCTGGAGTAACTCAGCGGGTCAGGCAGCATCTCTAGAGGGAAGAAATGGGTGATATATCGGGTCGAGACCCTTCTTCAGACTGAAGGTCTGGTTAATTGGCTTGGTATAAGTGTAAAGTCCCTAGTGTGTGTAGGATAGTGTTAATGTGTTGGGGTCGCTGGTCAGTGCGGACTCGGTGGGCCGAAGGACCTGTTTCCGTGCTGTATCTCTAAACTGAAACCTGTCCGGCTAGCAGGGCTGTGTAGGGCCGAATGCCGGGACACGGTGACACCTGGCTCTGATCTCCACAAAGCCAATCACGTATAGAGCAGCACCGCAGATCAATGGGCCTCTGGTGCTTGGAGTCGGTCCACAGACACAGAGAGGAAATTGGATGTTACTCCGGCTTGTTGTGTCTATCAGTGGCTTGAAGAGTGGGCTGGAAAACGAGTGACACAGCTGGTCGGGGATTCCCTGATCTACGCTATTCCCACGCACTTATTGGCTTGTCCCATTGAGGCGACTCTTTAGGCGACTGTCAGGGACTAGTTTTACTAGCATTCACCTACAACACCTTGCGGCAACCTACGACAACATACAACAGCGAAAATTGTTGCACCTCTCGCTTGTAGTCGTCCAAAAGATTGCCTAAGTGGGATAGGCCGTTCAGGCTGTGGCTCGGTGCATCCCTTGGGCTTGGTCCCACGCAATTTCTCACTCCCAATTCTAACCCAATGTTGGCAGCCCTGTACTTTTAAGGCAGAGATAGACAAATTCTTCATTAGAACGGGTGTCAAGGGTCATTTTGGGAACAAGGATGGGTTGTTGGGTGGAGGTTGCTATGGCAGAAATCTGCAGTCTCTATCCCTCTATGATTTCTGCCAATTTACCTCAACCCTGCACAATGAGAAATCACGCCACAATTTTCCAGCAGAGCCCATTGCTGCTTTTGGTTCATGATGTGACAATTATTAAATTAATGCAGAGAACAGGAGTTACTGAGACATTTCTAATACCTTGTCCCCAAGACAGATGCTCTCACACCATTTACAAAGTATCAGGACAAGTACCTGAATCAGCAGGACCCCGGTCTCTGGCAGTGTGATCAAATGCAACCCAAAATATGCTTTCTCCGATTTCCTCTAAATCTTTCTTTGCTTAAAAACGTATACCCTCTTGATTGAGGCACCACTGTAAGCTACAGGCAAAAGCTGGCAAATGGGATTAGTTGTACGGGTACTTGATGGCTGACGTAGACGTGTTGGGCACAAAGGGCCTGTTTCTTTGCTATATGACTCCATAAGTGGAATTTAAAAATCTAAACTCAATTGAAGATTTGACAAACACACTTACAATCTACATTCAAGTGAGAGGAATGGGGAGCATAAAGCGTCGTAGTTTGGTTAAAGCAGATGGAAGGAGCCCACTTTTCCTTCAGGAAGGATATTTTTGCTACGGAGGGATCACATCAAAAGTGCAGCAGATTAACTGTAGGGATGGCAGGGGTGACGTCGTAAGAGCAAGCTGGTCAATATTCACTGGGGTTTGGAAGGAATTATAATTTTATAGAAACCCACACAATTTAGAAGTTCTAACAGGACTGGAAAGATTAGAGGTAAGATGTCGGTGGGCGGCGCGACTCACGTCGCAGCGGCCTCTGCAGTCCGTCTGTATTTTTATTATTTTTTGTCTCGTTTGAATGTAGTTCTTATTATTTTTTTTGTGTATGTGTGTGGGTATGTGTGTGGGGGGCGGGGGGTTGGGGAAGCTTTAAAAAATCTATCCCCTGCACGGAGAACCCGACCTTTTCACTGTCGGGTCTCTGTTGACGTTGGGGCCTAGCACCGTGGAGCGGCCTCCAGCAGGAACGACCTGGGGCTCCAGTCGCGGAGCCTGCGGACCTACTCACCATCGCGGAGTTGGCCGAGTTCGGAGCGGGAGGAGCGGTGGTGGCGCGCTGCTGCGACCTGACCCCGGGGTTTCGAAGGCTTACCGCAGGTCTGGCAGACAGGAACACCGGGAGCCCGCTGGTCCCTGGTGGGAGACCGCTTTTCGGGGCTTCCGCAACGGCGACTTCACCCGC
Source organism: Amblyraja radiata (assembly GCF_010909765.2). Lineage (NCBI taxonomy): Eukaryota > Metazoa > Chordata > Chondrichthyes > Rajiformes > Rajidae > Amblyraja > Amblyraja radiata. The sequence continues at coordinate 19,970,172 of NC_045992.1, read as the reverse complement.
CCGAGTTGCGGGGTTGAAGAGTACCTGGAGCGGGGCCTTACATCATCGCCCCGCGCGGCTTGGAATGGCTGCGGGACTTTGCTAGCGCCCGCCGGTGGCTCCAACACCAAGACCAGGTGCGTGGCCTTGCATCACCCGGCGCGGCGTTAATGGCCACGGGACAATTACCATCGCCCGCCGGGGGCTTTGACTTTGACTCTGACATCGGGAGGGGAATGGGAAGTGCAGGGTAGAGATAAGTCGTTGCCTTCCATCACAGCGAGGAGGAGATGCGCTGTGGTGGATGTTTGTGTAAATTGTGTTGTGTCTTGGTTCTTTTTTGTGTGTATGACTGCAGAAACAACATTTCGTTTGAACCCCAATGGGGTTCAAATGACAAATACATTGTATTGTATTGTTTTGTATTGTACTGTTCCTGATGCTGGGGAGTTTCAGGACCAGGTTCACAGTGCAAGAATAAGGCAAGGTCATGTAGAACTCAGAGGGGGAGAAATCTCTTCATCCAGAGTATGAACAACTACCTCCAGTTTAAATTCCATTTGGAATATTTAGGAGGACCAAGAAACCAAGAACCAAGAATTATCTATCGTGGAATGCAATTGAAATCAGATCGTTCAATATACTCATTTGTTAAATATTGTTTTTGTAGCTAGAGGGACCAAAAGGTATGGGGAGAAAGGTATGGGGAGTTCCCCAACTGGGGATCAATTTGGATGATCAACCATGATCACACTGAGGGCTTGAAGGGCCACATTGCTTACTCCTGTTCATAATTTCCATGTTTCTATTCCATATCCCAGAACTGTGGTACTGAACAAGCACGCATGATGGGCCAATACATTACTTTTTTTGACATATATATCAATACCTTGCATTCTTCTGACTGGGAAGAACTGTTATGCAGACAGAGTATGTTTCACATAAACCTGGGGAAAGCAGAAGACACACACTACTTGTGGTGCCCCCAACAGCAAATCTTGAAGTTGTGGACCTATAGCGTCCCTGTACCTTTCTGCCTCTAGGAGAGGATTTGAAGGTCACTGCTTCCAAGGCAGAAGGGAGCAGCAGTACAAGGATTATATACCTGAATGACAGCTCTGGGTGAGTGAGATTGGTACCACAGTGGAATGCCAAACAGACTATGAATAGTCTTGATCTCTAACGTCTCTGTGCAGCGCGTGTGGATCACAGTGCCGCCTAACAAGAGAAAAAATAATCATAATCATATCACTGAATGCACAAAGTTAATCATGAATCCTTCAAGAAATATGCATGTTTGCAGAGAACTGGTTCTGGACGTCCAACATTTTTCCAGCTTCAAGCTTCTCCGGTCCTTTTATAATTGTATATGTTTGCATAAGATCTCCCCTCATCCTTCTAAACTGCAGTGAATACCATATAACCATATAACAATTACAGCACGGAAACAGGCCATCTCGGCCCTACAAGTCCGTGCCGAACAATTATTTCCCCTTAGTCCCACCTGCCTGCACTCACACCATAACCCTCCATTCCCTTCTCATCCATATGCCTATCCAATTTATTTTTAAATGATACCAACGAACCTGCCTCCACCACTTCCACTGGAGGCTCATTCCACACCGCTACCACTCTCTGAGTAAAGAGGTTCCCCCTCATGTTACCCCTAAATTTATGTCCCTTAATTCTGAAGTCATGTCCTCTTGTTTGAATCTTCCCTACTCTCAAAGGGAAAAGCTTGTCCACATCAACTCTGTCTATCCCTCTCATCATTTTAAAGACCTCTATCAAGTCCCCCCTTAACATTCTGCGCTCCAGAGAATAAAGACCTAACTTATTCAACCTTTCTCTGTAACTTAGTTGTTGAAACCCAGGCAACATTCTAGTAAATCTCCTCTGTACTCTCTCTATTTTGTTGACATCCTTCCTATAATTGGGCGACCAAAATTGTACACCATACTCCAGATTTGGTCTCACCAATGCCTTGGCCAATTTTAACATTACATCCCAGCTTCTATACTCAATGCTCTGATTTATAAAGGCTAGCATACCAAAAGCTTTCTTTTCCACCCTGTCTATATGAGATTCCACCTTCAAGGAACTATGCACGGTTATTCCCAGATCCCTCTGTTCAACTGCATTCTTCAATTCCCTACCATTTACCATGTACGTCCTATTTTGATTTGTCCTGCCAAGGTGTAGCTCCTCACATTTATCAGCATTAAACTCCATCTGCCATCTTTCAGCCCATTCTTCCAAATGGCCTAAATCACTCTGTGGACTTTGGAAATCCTCTTCATTATCCACAACTAACTTATTCAACCTTTCTCTGTAACTTAGTTGTTGAAACCCAGGCAACATTCTTGGTATCATCTGCATACTTACTAATCCAATTTATCACACCTTCATCCAGATCATTGATGTACATGACAAACAACAAAGGACCCAACAGATCCCTCAGGCACCGCTCTAGTCACCTGCCTCCAACCCGACAAACAGCCATCCACCATTACCCTCTGGCGTCTCCCATTCAGCCACTGTTGAATCCATCTTGCTACTCCTGCATTTATACCAAACAGTTGAACCTTCTTAACCAACCTTCCATGAGGAACCTTGTCAAATGCCTTACTAAATTCCATATAGACAACATCCACTGCTTTGCCCTCGTCAATTTCCCTAGTAACCTCTTCAAAAAATTAAAGAAGATTAGTCAAACATGACCTTCCAGGCACACATAGTAAGATTAAACGAGAATTTACCAGTTTGAAGTTTGATCGTTATTTTATGAGGAGTAACGTTGAGGGAATTACGTGAACAACCCCGCCAGGACGCATGCGTGTATTCTTCAAAGCAGCGGTGTGAAATCACAGATAACTGTAATGACTAAACATAGTAAGATTAGAGAAGAGATACCAGTTGAGTATATGATCAAGGGTGGGAGCGGAGTGCACGTAATCCCTCAACGTTACTCCTCATAAAATAACGATCAAACTTCAAACTGATAAATTCTCGTTTAATCTTACTATTTTACTTCGGAGCCACGTGAGTGACTACGTGAAGATTTTAAAGCTCTGTGATTTCATGCCGTGGAAACGAGTCCATGCATCACATCTGCCTTGATTATGGGGAGAATAGTGTTAACATCATTAGACATCAATACGATATTGAAAGCACAACGATAAATATATTAACACCAAATTATAGCCCCTATTTATTGGGTAAATTATATTACAGAACTTAAAATTGTTTCTGCAAATGTTCCAGGTTCAATGACTGGTTTGTTATAAAATCGTTGGAAAGTTTTCTCCGTTGACCATCCTGCTGTCTTGAGGATTTGGTCCATAGGAACATCCAACTTCATAGCTGCCGATGTAGCTGCAGCCCTGGTGGAGTGAGATTTAAACATGTTAGTGTTTACTCCAGCCTTTATTAGGAACTGTTTTAGCCATCTAGAGATGGTCTGGACTGTCACTTTTTAGAGTGGCTGTTTGTAGCTGATTAAAAGTGACAATTCGTTCCCTTTGATGATCTTAGTATACTCCATATATAATAGTAAGTGTGTTACAATACAGAGACGATCATCTGTCGGGTAGGCCCTGAATTCTGTTTTTAGGCCTGCTGACCCCTGTCTGTTTTGTTTGACTAATTCATTGATGTGAAAAGTTAAATTTCCAGATGAAATAGTCATGTTGTCCAGCCTTAGTTTCTGTAGTGACTGGACCCTATGTGCCGTGACCAAGGCCATTAGCATGACTATTTTCATAGTCAGTTTCTGTAGGGACAGCGCTGTAGCTGGAGACCAGTTTCTTAACATTGTCAGTACAATGCTCACATCCCAGATTTGGGAGTACCTGGTTCTTGGCGGATTAACATTAAAAATGCCCCTCATGAGTTTGGTTACCAGGGTGTGTCCCAACAGAATGCCGCTCTGTTCCTTGCCACAGGTATGTTGACAGAGCACTTGTGGCGCAGTTGATGGCACTATGACTGAGCCTCTCATCGTAATGGAGGCTTGCCAGGAATTCCAGAACAGACGGGATGTTCATAGATCTGTGGGTGATGTTTATTGTTGTGACAGTACTTCCCATTTCTTGATGACACCAAGTACTGTTTCTTGGTGGACTGTCTGTGGGCCGCTGAAATAATATCCACTGTTCGGTCCGTCAGTCCCAGGTGTAGTAGAGGTGCTTTCAAACATCCAGGCTCAATCACCAGTTATCAAATTATGTTTCATGGGAACCAGACCCTGGGGCAGCGGCAACAGATGCATTTTCGCTGCATTGGGGGGGGGGGGGGGGGGGGGGGGGGGGGGGATTGTTTATTTATGCATTCCCTCCTTTCTGCCTCATCAGTCGGGTATTAAGGAAAATACAGCAAGACTCTGCGTCTGGTATTTTGATAGTACCCGATTGGCCTACTCAACCATGGTTCCCGATGATACTCGACATGGCATTAGAACCATGCATCACCATCCATCATAGACCTAATTTACTGGTCCATCAAGTAACAAAGGAAAGTCACCCACGTCATAATTATACAAACCTATTAATTTGGACCCATTTTTGTTGAAGGCGTTAATTTAGACTTAACTGGCTGGATGATAAACCCCAGTTTTTCAAACAATTGTTTTGTGGCTGTTACCGCTTGTTTAGCCAATTCCAAAGTTTTGCCAACAATAAGTATGTCATCTAGATATGCCATTACCATGTGTTTTTGTTTCCGCAGTAACGCTAGGGCTGGTTTCAAAATGTTTGTGAACAGCATGGGGGCTGATTGTAGGTCATTAGGAAGTGCCCTGTATTGCCAGGGCTGACCCATCCAGTTGAATTTTAAATGACATCTGTGGTCACCTCTTATGGGTACTGTATAGTAAGCATATTTTAAATCGATGCTTGCCATGTAGTAACCTTTGGAAATCAATTGCTTAGCAGTAACAAAGGTTTCCATCTTGAAATGAATATATTGTACGAAGGTATTTAAAGTAGTCAAATCGATGATGATGCGGCAACCACCATCTTTCCTGTTTTTTATAAAGATGTTGGACACGAATTCCTGTGATTCGTGTTGGGTTTTCTCAATTACTCCTTTTTTTATAAAGCCGCTGTAGTTCAGCATGTGCTTTTGATTTTTCTATGCCTGTAAGCACGAACATTCGGTTCGGCACATGCTGAACTGGAGGATTATGTTTTTGTATAAATTCTATGGTATAACCCTGGATACTGCTTAGAATATAAGTGTCGGCAGTTAACTTATTCCATGCATCCAAATAGTATCGTAATCTCCCACCAACTTCCATGCTCCCTTTAATTTTTAAGGAACCAGACCCACCTACCTCCATGGTTACCAGTGGTAGGTGTGTTACTTTTTCGGCATCCTCCGTGGACGTTGATGCGCTGTTGTCTGGGTCTGTAGTTGGGTTGGTGTTGAGGGTTTGCGCATTTTCCAGGAAGGCCGGTCTGGGCCATGGCCTAAAAAAGACCGAGGTTGGGTGTTCCTGGTTTTTGCGCTTTCTCCAGTTTGTCTTGGCCGACTGGTGGGTGCGTGGGGTGATGTTTCTGGCCGTAGTCGCTTTTGGATGCTGCTTTTATGAGCCCCAGGGTTTTAGTCTCTTCGTCACGTTCTTTGACCTGTTTCGATAAGTCCCCTCCAAATAGTAGTATTGGTGGTTTGGAGGTTCCAGATTTGCAGAGGCCTGCAAATTTGGGGTCTAAAGCCGGTTGGATAGCACTCTTCCTAATATTGTTTAACTCGTATTGTGAGTTGCAGAGTAAAGCCAGTGCATCTTGGTGGTCTTGGGTCATGTTTTGTTCATTCAATGTGCGGGCAAAAGCCGTAATTCCTGCTGTTAGGATTTTTAAGACTTTCTGTATTTTTAAGTCCCTGGCTCTAATTGATGCCCCGACATATTTCCAGATGCACTGGCTGACACTGGGAAGATTTAGCGACTTGCAGTTCCCTGGTAGTAAGTGTCTTGCCGTGGTGTCCAATAATGCCTGTCCCTGTAGTTGGTTAAAAGACATGTAGGCAATACTTGCCGCTATTTTCGGCTCCAGGGTTTGGCCAGTTAAGCAAAGCAAGAATGTCATTGTCCTATACAGGGACACATGACAATAAACTCACTTGAACTTGAACTTGATTTCGCATCTCATCAAAGTTAGCCTTTCTCCAATCAAAAATCTCAACACTAGGTCCAGTTCTGACCCTCTCCATAATTATATTGAAACTAATGGTATTGTGATCACTGGACCCGAAGTGCTCCCCAACGCATACCTCCGCCACCTGTCCCGTCTCATTTCCTAACAGGAGGTCCAGCACTGCCCCTCGTCTAGTAGGTACCTCTATGTATTGTTGCAAAAAACTATCCTGCACACATTCTACAAACTCCAAACCATCCAGCCCATTTACAGAATGTGTTTCCCAGTCTATATGTGGAAAGTTGAAATCTCCCACAATCACTACCTTGTGCTTACTACTAATATCTGCTATCTCCTTACATATTTGCTCTTCCAATTCTCGATCCCCATTTGGCGTTCTATAATACACCCCTATAAGTGTTGCTACACCTTTCCCACTTCTCAGTTCCACCCAAATAGCCTCCCTAGATGAGCCCTCCAATCTATCCTGCCAAAGCACTGCTGGAATATCTTCCCTAACTAGCAATGCAACACCTCCACCTCTTGCCCCTCCAATTCTATCACACCTGAAGCAACGAAATCCTGGAATATTTAGTTTCCAATCACAGCCCTCCTGCAACCATGTTTCACTGATCACCACAACATCATACTTCCAGGTGTCTATCCAGACTCTAAGCTCATCCACCTTTCTTACAATGCTCCTAGCATTAAAATATGCACATTTAAGAAACCCCCCGCCTCTTATTCTCTGTTTATTTCCTTTTTCTTCTTCCTCCTCTTGTGCCCGTGTGCTTCCCCTTTCTGCTTCATGCCTCCCATTCTGTCTACTAGCTTTCTCTATTTGAGTCCCTCGCCCCATCCATTCTAGTTTAAAGTCTCCCCAGTAGCCTTTGCAAATTTCCCCGCCAGGATATTGGTCCCCCTCGGGTTCAAGTGCAACCCATCCTTTCTGTACAGGTCCCACCTTCCCCAAAAGAAGTCCCAATGATCCAGAAACTTGAATCCCTGCCCTCTGCACCAGTCTTTCAGCCACGCATTTATCCTCCACCTCGCTCCATTCCTACTCTCACTGTCGCGTGGCACAGGCAGTAATCCTGAGATTGTTACCTTTTTGGTCCTTTTCCTTAACTCTCCTCCCAACTCCCTAATTCCTCCCTTCAGGACCTCTTCCCTTTTTTTACTTATGTAATTGGTACCTATATGTACCACGACCTCAGGCTCCTTTCCCTCTCATTTCAGGATATCTTGGACGCGTTGAGACACGTCCGAGAACTTGGCACCAGGGAGGCAGACCACCATCCTGGTCCCCCGACTGCGTCCACAAAATCGCCTATCCAACCCCCTAACAATAGAGTCCCCAATTACTATTGCCCTCTTCTTTTTGTCCCTACCTTTCGGCCTAGTCTTTTCAATCTTTCCTGATATGACAGTCCCGCCATCCCATGTATCGATCTCGTGAACCTACGCTGCACTGCCTCAATCACAAGGATTTCCTTCCTCAAATTAGGAGACCAAAACTGTACACAATACTCCAGGTGTGGTCCCACCAGAGCCCTATGCAACTGCAGAAGAACCTCTTTACTCCTATTCTGAAATCCTCTTGTTATAATGGCCAACATTCCATTAGCTTTCTTCACTGCTGTACCTGTAAGCCAACTTTCAGGGATTGGTGCACAAGGACGTCCAGGTCTCGCCGCACCTTCCCTTACCTAACATAATCCCATTGAGATAATATTCTGCCCCCTTGTTTTTGCCGCCAAAGAGGATAACCTCACATTTATCTATATTATCCTGCATCTGCCATGCATCTGCCAACTCACTCAACCTGTTCAGGTCACCCTGAAACCTCCTAACATCCTCTTCACAGTTCACACTGCCACCCAGCTTTGGGTCATCTGCAAACTTGCTAGTGTTGCTCCTATGTCCTTCTTCCAAATAATTATTATATATGGTAAACAGTTGCGGCCCCAACACCGAGCCTTGCGGCACTCCACTCGCCACTGCCTGCCATTCTGAAAAGGACCCGCACACTCCTTCCACCCTATCAGCCGTCATGTACAAGAAATAATCCCTCCTTCATAGATGTTGCCAGCATTGAGTTTCTCCAGCATTTTTGTCTACCTTCATTTTTCCAGCATCTGCAGTTCCTTTTTAAACATAAAAAATAATTTCACCTGTGTCTGCCTTCAAAGGACCTACATTTGACTTTGCTACTCTTTTCCCCTTAATATATCCAAGGAAGCATATATTGTCCTTCTTTACATTACTGGCCAGCTTCCCCTCGCACTTCATCTTTTCAGCCCGTATTGCCCGTTTTGTTTCCTTCTGTTGTCCTATGAAAGTTTCCCAATCCTCCGGCTTCCGGCTACTCTTTGCTGTGTTATACATCTTTTCTTTTCTTTTAGTTTTATTCTGTCCTTAACTTCTCTTGTCAGCCACGGTTGTCTCCTACTCCCCTGAGAATCTTCCTCCTGGTCGGCTCCATTACAAGCTGCTCTAAGAATCCATCTCGGATGCACTCTACAAACTCTCTTTCTTGGGGTCCTGAACCAACCTGATTTTCCCAGTCTACCTGCATATTGAAATCCCCCATCACCACAGTGGCATTACTTTTGTTACACGCCAGGTTTAACTCCTGCTGCAAATCTCACTCTACATCCGGGCTACTAGTTGGGGTCTGTAGATAACACCAATTAGTGTCTTGTTACCTTTACAGTTCCTCAACTCAATCCATAGTGACTCTATCCTATGTCTTCCCTCGCATGGGACTAAATTCCATCCCTCACCAGCAGAGCTACCTCTACTAACCCCCCCCCCCCCGTCCACCTACATGCCCTTTCTATAGGAAGTATAACCCTGAATATTAGGTTCCCAGGCCCGATCATCCTGTAGCCACCTCAGTAATCCCCACAATGTCATATTCCTACCAACCTTTAACTGAGCCTCAAGCTCATCTACTTTACCTGTTATACTTGGCCATACTCTCATATCCCTTTGTGAGCTTTCTTTCCCGTTAATGCTGGGGTAATTAACTATCCCTTTACTCTCTTTCCCTTTAACTCCGTCCTTGACTATCCCATTTTACCCCCCCCCCCTTATTCAGTTTAAAACTACCGTGTAGCAGTGGCAAATCTGCCTGTCAGAATACTGGTCCCCCACCTGTTAAGAAGAACTTACCAATTTGTCCAAGAACTCAACACATCCAGCACAACTGCAGAAATTATTTAATGTTACAATCGCAATTGTTTAATTAATCTTGAATGCTAATTTTCATGCAATGTCCAACAGGTTGGAGCACAGAATCCAGCTGAAAGTTTCAATGTATTTCGGGTTGTGACGCTTCATCAGACCTTCACATCCTTCTTACACACATGGGTTCAAGTTCAAGTGAGTTTATTGTCATGTGTCCCTGTATAGGACAATGAAATTCTTGCTTTGCTTAAGCACACAGAAAAATAGTGAGACATTTACTACAGTACATGTAGTAATATAAACATGTAGGTGATATATGTTTCTAGTTTACTGAAAGAAGGAAGTTTAGGATGTTGTTTAAAAACTCCTGTACTTTATAAATAACGGCTCAGGGTACAAGAGCAAAGAAGTGATGGGGGAACTTAGTAAAACACAGGCTTGGCCACAGCTGGAGTAGTGCATCCAGTCCTGGCTGCCTTGCCCTCAGAAAGGCACGAAGCTTTGGAGAGAGTGCACAAGAGATTAACCAATGTGCTTCAGGAAATATCGCCCAGTGTGAAAGAGCATCCCATTCCTTCGGAGCAAGTCAAACCTGACTAAAGTGCCAGTCCACACTACACCCTTTCAGTCTGTTACATTCACAGTTTTACTTGGCCCGGGCTTTTGTCTGATACTTACCAGCAGGTTCCAGTGCATAATCCACCAATCTAACCCTGTCAGCGCTGTACAGTTTCAGGGCTTGCTCCACAATGCTTTCCACTTCCTACCAAAGGAAAAAATAACAATAATCTGGGATAAGAAGGGGGCAGTGGAGTGCAATAGAGTGCAGAGCCCACACACATACAGAAACCAGACATGCAATGCTCCCTTCAACAGTTCCCACAAAATGTTCACTCTTATCCATTCCCATAATCTGGAATTAGCAAGGTCTAATAAAAGTGAGCAATGGAGAGCCAAGTATACTGCATAGAAGGCGGAAGGATTATGTGATTAGGTCAAGACTTATTAAAGTACATTGACAAGGATAGGACAGGTTTGGAGGGATATGGGTCAAACGCAGGCAGGTGGGATTAGTGTAGCTGTTGGCCGATGTAGACTTATCCAATGTTCCATTCAGTTTGACATTGCCTTACTACCTGTCCTTCACAGAAAGGTTCCTGAAGAAAACTTCAATGCTGGGAAACCTTTGACCACAAGTGATCAACGTAGAACGAGCTACAGGCACTGTGGGAGAAGGACTCGATGGATCCCATCAGATGGCTCCCCAATCAGACAGAGGAACTCGCCAACAGTAGTGTGCGGAGCCTCCCCAGTCAGACCCTGCCTGCTCGGTCAGAAAAGTACCCCACTGCACGCTGCCATTGAGATGGTTGTGGTGTGGGCAACATTCACCTCCTTATGCACTGGGTGTTTGACAGGAAGGTCAGAAGAAGAATGCAAGGGCTCTTGTCATGGTTCATCCTGAGCAGTTGTGCATCAGTGATCTAGGAGCTGTTCACAGGGACGCACAACAAGATCAATGTCAACTGCTGCTGGAAGATCATTATCTCAGCGGAAGACTCACTTTGGTCTGCCCAAAAATTGATCTTCCTGCACAAGATGTCGGTAAATGAATTGCTGCCGACTGCCACATTCCAGGGTGCGAGAGTATGTGGTGTGTGGGACACACTGAAGGTCAGTGCAGTCACCGCAGAGGCTATGGGGGAGTGGCCTTGGTCTAAGGTCCAGCCATCACTAGTCACTGAGGGACTCTCAGACACTTCATGGGAGCACTGTTTAAGGATGTGGTGTTGATTGAAACATTGCAAGCGAAAGTGCTGAATTGATGGTACGTAGAAGCAAGACATGCCCCAATTTCATTAACTGTATATATTATGAATAAATTACTTTTCTGAAATACAATAGTCTGTTCCAGAGTTAGAGCCACTGGCTGCTTGCATGCTTGTAACTTAATGATCCCCGTTCTGACAGCTGCCGAGTGTGCCTCCGTTGCCAGACCAGGATATATTGAAGCATCTGAGCGGATCTTTTTCTCCAACCCAGCAAGGAGAGCCTCGAGTTCCTGGCGAGGCACCAGCTGTGCTGTCAGTGGTTCATCTGTGCTGTCTTGTGAGGAACCAAACAGCAGCTTGTTGACAAGTGAGAGCAACGCCGTCTCCTTCTAAACACACATTAGCAGGATAGTCAGTGCTCCTCCTTGTAAACATTGAAATCAATGCAAAGCAGTACTTTTGTCATCGTAAAAAATATTATTTTACAATTGTTGATCCTTTGGCGAGGGAGACAAGGCAAGGGAATACATTATAGCTGAAAGGATACTGAACCGTGGTGGGGAACAGAAATATCTTCGAGAACTTCTCGTGTAGGAAGAAAATGCAGATGCAGGTTTACACTGAAGATAGACACAAAATGCTGGAGTTACTCAGCGGACCAGGCAGCATTTAATGCTCCAGAGATGCTGTCCGTCCCGCTGAGTTACTCCAGCATTTTGTGTCTATCTTTGGAGGGCTTGTTCATGGGTCTTTGAAGGTAATGGGACAGTCATCTTGGAACTGTGGAAAACGTTAGCTCAGAAGTACCTGTAACATTGTGTGGATTCTGGTTGCCATTCTACAGGATTGATGTGAGTGCACTAGAGAGGCACAAGAAAGGCTTACAACATTGGCAGGACTGGAGAAGAAAGGTTGCAAGGAGAGAGTCACCAGGAACTGCAGCAGGTAGATTGTTTGAGTGGTTATAATATTATAGAAAAAAGACAAAATGCTGGAGTAACTCAGCGGGACAGGCAGCATCTCTGGAGAGAAGGAATGGATCATGTTTCGGATTGAGACCCTTCTTCAGACGTCTCATCCCGAAATGTCATCCATTCCTTCCCCGCTAGTGATGCTGCCAGTCTCGCTGATGTCTATCTGTGGTGTAAACCAGCATCTGCAGTTCCTTCCTACACATAAGGTTATGATATTCTGACTGGCCCATTCAGAGCAAACAAGGTAACCATCTTTCCTACACAAAATTGGAAATGTAAATCATTTGGCACAAGGATTTGATGCATTGGGCCAAGGGTTCACTGCCTAAATGGCTGTTGGAAGCAGAACTCACATATACTGGGCAACTGGACCAGCAGGAGAAGAGGCTGTGAGTGAGATTCACCTGGCCTCCCAGCACGTAAAACAGAAGCTGGGAACTATAGGTCAATTGACAGGTACATGGATAGGACAGGTTTGGAGGTATGTGGACCAAACGCATGCAGGTGGGACTAATGGAGCGGGGACATGTTGGCGGGTGTGGGCTAGTTGGGCCGAAGGGTCTGTTTCCACACTGTATCTCTGTATGATTCTAATTCATCCAGCACTCATAGTTCACAAGAGGAAATAACGAATCATTTGGTGAGCTGAATCTAATCAAATGCAGCCGACATGGTTTAATGAAAATCATGTGTGACAAAACTTGACAGGATGTGACAGGGAGTTGATAAGGGAAACCTGTAAATTTAGCAGGAACTGTAAATGCTGCTTTAAACCAAAGACAGACACAATAAGCTGGAGTAACTAAGCGGCTCAGATAGCATCTCTGGAGAAAAGGAATTTTCTATTTGTTTTCTCCAGCGATGCTGTCTGACCCGCTGCGTTACTCCAGCTTTTTGTGTCTATCTCATGGAAATGTAGTGTGTATTTTGATCCCAAAAAGGCACTTACCACATATGAAGCTGCTGCAAAAAAATTAAGAGGGCAAGATATTGGAGGACGTGTGCTAACATGGACTGAAAGGTGGCTGTCATATAGGGGGGGGGGGGGGATTTGAATAAATGCATGAAAACTGTTAATGGAATATATCTGAAAAACAAATTGTTGGGAGCACTCGGGTCAGGCTGCATCTGTAGCCAGAGAAACAGAATTCATGTTTCAAGTCAACGACCCTTCGTTAGAACTGGGGAGGCGACAAAAGAAACTTGTAAAGTTGCACACGTGGGCGGATGGCTCTGATAATGTAAAACCAGGTGACCATGGCGATAAGCTGCACGCAAAGCTATCTGGTCAAGGAGTGAATAGGAGCGGTTAGGTGCTAAGAAAAATAGACAAAACATTGTCGCAGTTGTAAAATGCAGAGCAAGAAGACATGTCTAGGAAGGAACGACAGATGCTGGATTAAACCGAAGATAGACAACGGAACAGGATGTATCTCTTAAGAGAAGGAATGGGTGATGTTTCAGGTGGAGATACTTTTCAGACAAGACATGTCTGGCAGGTCAACATTCACATGCCCTCTACTATTGGATATTTAAAAATACAAGCCAACGCTATTATCACAAATGGACAACTGATACTAACAGAGTCACCCAAGATTATCGAATTTAGTTCAATCCCAGAGGACTGCCATGAGCCCAAATGGAAGATGAGATGCCATTCCTCAAGATTACTTGAGCCTCATTGCAACAGCGCAGGAAGTCACAGACTGTTCGGTCACTCACACATCCAAGAGTCAGAATGAGATAACAGGAAGCTCAGGAGTGCCCCATCGATCGAACACAGGTGCACTGCAAAGTAGAAACCCAATGCATGTTTGGTTTCTCCAATGTAGAGGAGACCACATCGTGAACACAGGGAAAGGAGCAGAGGGGGAAAAGGAGACAGTGAGAGAAAGGGAAGAACGCAGTAGAGAGGGAGGGAGAGAGTGGGAGTTGAGTGTTAGTGAAGGAGAGGGAAGAGGGGGAGCTACTTTCCACACTTTCCACTTCACTTCAATTTCTTTGATCATCTCCAAGGCAGGAGAAGTGCTAAGTTTTGGGCATTTACAATTAAATACAAACTATTTGGGAAAACGTACATCGATTATACTTTTCACACTGCTTTCCATTGCTCGCATGCTGGGGTCCATGTCCTTGTTTGCCGCACGTGCAACCTGCAGCTCCAGCCGTGTCTGGGTGAGCTGCACCTCCAGCAGCGCCAGTGCAGTCAGTAGCTGCTTCTGTTCATCCGTCAACCTATAATAATAATAATAATAATAATAATAATAATAATAATAATAATAATAATAATAATAATAATAATAATAATAATAATAATAATAATAATAATAATAATAATAAATATAATTTTATTAGCCAAGTATGTATACATACAAGGAACTTGCCTTGGTGCTTTGCTTGCAAGGATAAAAACATAATATACAGTAGACAATTAAAAATAAAACATTATAATTTAAACACGTGGAAATAAAGTACCAGCGTAAAAAGAGCCTGCAGACTTTTGGCTGTTGAGTAGAGCTACTGCTCGTGGAAAAATACTGTTTTTATGTCTGGCTGTGGCCTAGACAAAACCAGTCGTATACAGGACAAAGCAAGCCATCAGAGTGCAGGAGCAGAGGTGGCACGGCGGTGTAGCAGTAGAGCTCAGTCCTTACAGCGCGAGAGACCTGGGTTCAATACTGACTGCCGGTGTAAGGGTGATTGTTGGTCTGCACGGACTCGGTGGGCCGAATGGTTTGTTTCCATGGTGTACCTCTAAACTAAAAACGACGTTGACCTGTTTCACGCAGCAACCGACGAAGCCCCCCCCCCCGCCCCCCTTCCAAGGGTCTTCTGCTGCTCCACTCCTGTCTGGAAACACTCTGTACCTTTTCACAGCAGATTCCATTTCCTTCACCTTCTGCAACAACATCTAGGAATAGCAATTTAAAAAAAGTTCATTTTCAAGTTCGGAGGCTTTTTAATTCTACCCGCAGCTACTTTCTGCACAACATAAGTCAAATTTACAAATATGTAAAGCAGAAGTCACTTTTCCATATTTCATATTTCCTAATGACATAGGCCATTTCAGCCCATCAAATCAATGCCAGCTCTCAGAGAATCCCAGTCCTTCACGAATTTTCCTTGAAACTAGTTCCTCACAAACTCCCATCAATTGCCCGCAGAATCCACCATTCAATATAAAGCAAACTTCACTGAGCTGTAGCAGTTTAACACCCATACGATGGGACATGCAGGGAATTCTCTGCCCAAGTGGTTACGGAGACCAGTCCTTGAGACCAGTACAACAGCGAGATGACTGGCCTTGATATTACGGAATTGAGAGTATTACGTTAAATGGTGCCGAGATAAATGGTCTGACTGAGAGGTAGAGCAGCTGAGGGGCAGCACGGTGCTGCAGCGGTAGAGTTGCTGCCTCACAGCACCAGAGGCCCAGGTTCGATTCCGTCTACGGGTGCTGTCTGTACAGAGTTTGTACTTTCGCCCGTGACCTCCGTGGATTTTCTCCAGGTGCTCCGGCTTCCACCCACACTCCAAAGACGTACAGGTTTGTAGGCTAAATAGTTTAGTAAAATTGTAAATTGTCCCTAGTGTGTGCAGGATGGTGGTGGTGTGTATGTGTGGATCGTTGGTCGGCGCAGACTTTCCACGCTGTATCGCTAAAATAAATAAAAAAAAGACTAAAAGCAGCCATTTCAGGCAGAATGTGAAGGAAAGCTTGCCATGCTAGGACCAGAAACCTTAACCTCAGAATAAAAGGACGTTCCTTTAGGAAGGAGACGAGGTAGTCATTCAGACAGGCTGGGGAAGGAGGTGCCTCCACAGCCTGTCTGAATGACTACCGTCCGGTGGCCCTTACCTCGGTAGTCATGAAATGCCTTGAGAGGCTGGTGAAGAAACACACCTGCGCCTTCCTCCATCGGAACATGGACCCGTTGCAGTTCGCATACCGTTCGAACAGATCCACGGACGTTGCGGCCTCCCAGGTCTTGCACACCGCTCTCTCCCATCTGGACAGCCAGAAGGGGGGCTACGTGAGGATGCTGTTCATAGACTACAGTTCAGCCTTCAACACGAAAGTCCCCACCAGACTGGCTGGGAAGCTAATAGAATTGGGGCTCAACACCTCCCTGTGTGCCTGGGTCCTGGACTTTCTCACCGCCAGGCCCCAGGTAGTCAAAATGGGAGGGAATACATCGAAGTCACTCACCCTGAGCACAGGATCGCCCCAGGGTTGCGCCCTCAGCCCCCTATTGTACTCCCTGTACACACATGACTGTGTGGCTAGGTTCAGCTCCAACTCAATAATTAAGTTTGCTGATGACACTGTGGTGGTGGGCCTGATCTCAGACAACGACGAGAAGGCCTACCGGGAGGAGGTGGCTGGTCTAGCACTCTGGTGCCAGGATAACAGCCTCCTCTTGAACATCAAAACAACGAAGGAGCTGATCATGGACTTTAGGAGGGCACATCATCCGAGGACGTACACTCCATTGAGGATAAATGGGGATCCTGTGGATAGGGTGAACTGTTTTAAATATCTGGGAGTCCACATCTCCGAGGATATGACATGGGCATCACACGCCTCAGCACTCGTGAGTAAGGCAAGGCAGCGCCTTTACCACCTCAGGCAATTGAGGGAATTCAGAGTGTCTCCGAGAATCCTCCAGTGCTTCTACGCAGCGGCGGTGGAAAGCATCTTGTCCGGGAACATTACCATCTGGTTTGGGAATTGCTCTACCAAGGACAAGAAGGCTCTGCAGAGAGTAGTGCGTTCGGCCGAACGCACTATGGGAACTTCACTTGCCCCCCTGCAGGAACTATACATCAGGAGGTGCAACTCCAGAGCCAACAATATCATGAGAGACCCCTTCCACCCCTGCAACGGAATGTTCCAGCTGCTACGGTCAGGCAAACGCCTCCGTTGCCATGCGGTGAGAACAGAGAGGTTGAGAAGGAGTTTCTTCCCAGAGGCCATTCGAACTGTAAATGCCTATCTCACCAGGGACTAACTCTACTGAACGTTTTTCCATCCATTATTTATTATGTAAAGGTATATGTGTGTTATGATTGTGTTTAGATTAGATTAAACTTTATTAATCCCCTTATTCAGGGGACATTCTGATGTCCTTGCAGCACACTAATAAAAATACAACATAGATTCAAAAAGAAGTTCAACACAAAAACATCCCCCCACAGTGATTCCCACTGTGGGGGAAGGCACAAAGTCCAGTCCCCATCCTCTTGTCCACCCAAAGTCGGGCCTATTGAGGCCTCCACAGTCTCCGCCACGGCGCCCGATGTTCTCGCCGGGTGATGGTGCTTCGGCGTCGGGAGAACCCCCAGCGGCTTGGGGTGCCAGGAACGGCCGCCTTCCCACCGGAGACCGCGGCTTCCAAGCCAACAGACCGCGCCGAACGGAGCTCCGCACACTGGCGATCTCAGGAAGAGATCCCAGGCTCCGGGATGTAACGTTCAGCGTCGCAGCTGGGCGCTCCACAGAAACGCGGCTCCACGATGTTCTCATCAGCGGTCCCAGCATACTGGAGTTCCAGCGCGGCGACCCAGGAAAGGCATCGCCCGCTCCGCAATAGCGCTCCAGCGCTGCGCCGCCGCCAAAGCCGATGTTCTGCGCCGCCGCCAAAGCCGATGTTCTGGCCAGGTCTCCTCAGGGAAACGTCGCTCCAGGACCCGCTGGTAGGCCGCAAGGACAGGTCGAAGTCGCTGCTCGGAGGAAGGCAACCCCTCCGACCAGGTAGGGACTCGAAAAGCAGTTTCCCCAAACCCCCCCACCACCCCCCACACATAAAACGGTTGTGGGGGGTGTTTGTCTTATTTCACAAAAGTCCGCGAGCATTGCCACTTTCATTTCACTGCACATCTCGTATGTGTATGTGACAAATAAACTTGACTTGACTTGACTTGGCTTGACTTGAGGAGGAATGTCTTTAATCAGAATGTGGTGAATCTGTGGAATTCACTGCCACAATAGGCTGTCGATGTTTTTAAGGAAGAGGTAGATAGATTATTGATTAGTATGGGTGTCAAAGGTCAAAGATCAAAGGTTGATGTATTGTCACATACACCTAGATGTAGTGAAATTCTTTTTGCCAATGCAGCACATAAAAAAGAATACAAACATAACAATAATAAATAGCTTTAACATAAAAACATCCCCCCACAATGGTTCCCATTATGGGGGAAGGCACAAAGTCCAGTCCCATCCCCAATGTCCACCCATAGTCGGGCCTATTGAGGCCTCCACAGTTGCCTCTACCCGATGCTCCAGGCCGTCCTCGCCGGGTGATGATGTTCCGGCGTCGGGAGAGTCCTCTCAGCGGCATGGGAACCCTGGAACGGCCGCCTCCCTACTCGAGACCGTGGCTTCCGTAGCCGACAAGGCTGCGCCGAATGGAGCTCAACTGGCGATCTCGTCGCGAGATACCAGGCTCCCGATGTAAAGTTCAGTGCCGCCGCCCGCAGCTCCGCGATGTTTTTAACGCCGGTCCCAGCTCACCGGAGTTCCAGCGCGGCGACTCAGGCAAGTCACCGCCCGCCCCGCAATGGCGCTCCAGCGCTGCACCGCCGTCCTCAGACCCGTAGCTCCGCCGCCACCGATGCCGATGCCGCCGCCGCCGCCGATGCCGGTGCCGCCGCCGCCGATGCAGAGGCTCCGGGCGGTCCCCTCGCTCCTCGGACCCGCAGCTCCGCAGCCGCCGCCGATGCCGCCGCCGCCGATGCCGATGCCGAGGCTCCGGGCGGTCCCCTCAGGAAATGCCGCTCCAGGCCCGCTGGTAGGCCGCGAGGACGGGTCGAAAGTGCAGCCCGGAGAAAAGCTGCATCTCCGACCAGGTAGGGACCCTGACAATTAGTTTCCCCCTCCCCCACCTCCCCCACACATAATAAAGCTAGAACTCCTTAAAAACAAAACACTAAACTAACTAAAAATAAGAAAAAAGAAATGAAAAACAGACAGCTGCAGGCTAGGCAGCCATACCCCCTACAGGTCGGCGCCACAAGGTTCGTGGGCTCACCAAGACCCTGTACAACTGCAGTAGAATTTCCCTGCTCATACCATTTGCTTTCTTTACTGCCTGCTTCACCTGCATGCCTACTTTCTATGATCGGTGTACCATGACACCCAGGTCTCGTTGCATCTCCCCTTTTCCTAATCGGCCACGATTCAGATAATAGTCTACTTTCCTGTTTTGCCACCAAAGTTGATAACCTCACATTTATTAACATTATACTGCATCTGCCATGTATTTGCCCACTCACCCAACCTATCCAAGTCACCTTGCAGCCTCCTAGCATCCTCCTCACAGCTAACACTGCCCCCCAGCTTCGTGTCATCCGCAAACTTGGAAATGTTGCATTCAATTCCCTCATCCAAATCATTAATATATATTGTAAATAGCTGGGGTCCCAGCACTGAGCCTTGCGGTACCCCACAAGTCACTGCCTGCCATTCTGAAAAGGACCCGTTTACTCCTACTCTTTGCTTCCTGTCTGCCAGCCAGTTCTCTATCCACATCAATACTGAACCCCCAATACCGTGTGCTTTAAGTTTGCATACTAATCTCTTATGTGGGACCTTGGCGAAAGCCTTCTGAAAGTCCAAATATAACATATCCACTGGTTCTCCCCTATCCACTCTACGTTACATCCTCGAAAAAAGATTCGTCAGACATGATTTACCTTTCATAAATCCATGCTGACTTTGTCCAATGAATTCGCCACTTTCCAAATGTGCTGCTATCCCATCTTTAATAACTGACTCCAGAATTTTCCCCACCATCGATGTTAGACTAACTGGTCTGTAATTCCCTGTTTTCTCTCTCCCTCCCTTTTTTTAAAGTGGGGTTACATTAACTACCCTCCAGTCCTCAGGAACTACTCCAGAATCTAAAGAGTTTTGAAAAATTATCACTAATGCATCCACTATTTCTGCGGCTACTTCCTTAAGTACTCTGGGATGCAGCTTACCCGGCCCTGGGGATTTATCGGCCTTTAATCCATTCAATTTACCTAACACCACTTCCAGGCTAACCTGGATTTCACTCAGTTCCTCCATCTCATTTAACCCCCGGTCCCTTGCTATTTCCGGCAGCTTATTTATGTCTTCCTTAATGAAGACAGAACCAAAGTAGTTATTCAATTGGTCTGCCATGTCCTTGTTCCCCATGAACAATTCGCCTGTTTCTGACTGCAAGGGACCTACATTTGTTTTAACTAATCTTTTCCACACCTGGATTATTGCGTACAGTTTTGGTCTCCAAATCTGAGGAAGGACATTCTTGCCATAGAGGGAGTACAGTGAAGGTTCACCAGACTGATTCCTGGGATGGCAGGACTTTCATATGAAGAAAGATTGGATAGACTTGGCTTGTACACGCTAGAATCTAGAAGATTGATGGGGGATCTTATAGAAACTTACTAAATTCTTAAGGGGTTGGACAGGTTAGATGCAGGAAGATTATTCCCAATGTTGGGGAAGTCCAGAACTAGGGCTCACAGTTTAAGGATAAGAGGGAAGTCTTTTAGGACCGAGATGAGAAAATCATTTTTTACGCAGAGAGTGGTGAATCTGTGGAATTCTTTGCCATAGAAGGTAGTTCAGGCCAGTTCATTGGCTTTATTTAAGAGGGAGTTAGATGTGGCCCTCGTGGCTAAAGGGATCAGGGGGTATGGAGAGAGGCAGGGATGGGATACTGAGTTGGATGATCAGATATGATCATATTGAATGGCGGCGCAGGCTCGAAGGGCCGAATGGCCTACTCCTGCACCTATTTTCTATGTTTCTATGTAAACCAAGTGCCTTCCACAATCCCTTCTGCCACACAGAATCAAAGGTCTTTTCAAAGTCAATATAGCAACAGAAGAGTCCTTTTTTCTTTTCGAGGAGATTTTCAATTGTTTGTCTCAGATGGATCAATGGATGACCAACCTGGTCTAAACTCTGCTTGGGCTTCTGATAGAATCTCTTCTGCCCTTTTCGTGATACGTCTTTGAAGTATTAGGATGAGTATTTTGCATGAATGATTGAGCGGGCTGATTCAATTAGTGGCGCTGGGAACGGCTGCGGCTCGCCTGCAGTCCATTTGCCTTGACTTTTTTGTGTTGTTTTTTATCGTTTTGTGTAGTTACGTTTTTGGTTTTTAAGCTGTGTTTATGTGGGGTGGGGGTTGAAACGGGGCTTGCTGTCTCTCCCTTCGGGGGAATACGACTTTTTGTCGTATCCCCCTTCTCTGCCTCCGTCTGCGCTGTGGCCTAATGGCGGAGCTGGCGATCTCGAGGCTCCGGAGGCAGAGCCTGTCAGGACTCGCCCTGGGCTCGCTCCCGTGAGGGTGGCCTGATGAGGGGCTGAGACTCTCTCGTGAGGGGCTGTGACGCTCCTGTCGGAGCAGCCCAGCCCGAGGGTGGAACGGCACTCTCGTAGGAGCAGCCCAGCTCGAGGGAGGAGCGGCACTCACGTGAGGGCGATCCGGCTCGGGGCTGGAACGGTGCTCCGGTGGCTAGGACGGCGTTCTGGCGGCGGCGACCTGAGTCCGGGGTTCGGCCGCGTGCCAGCGGCTGCGTCCGCTGGACTGGAGGGCGGCAGCCTCGACCACCCCGGGCCGCGGTGTTTGAACCGACCCGTTCGCGTTGTTCGGTGAGCCGCGGGACTGTTTGTACCATCGCCCGGTGGGGTATCGCCTCAGCGCAGAGGGAGAAGAGGAGGGAAGAGACAGTAACCCTAAGATTTTTGCCTCCACCACAGTGAGGAGGTGCTTGGAGGATACACTGTGGTGGATGTTAATTTGTGTTTATTGTTGTTTTTTATTGTATGATTGTATGTATGACTGCAGGCACGAAATTTCGTTCTGACCGTAAGGTCTGAATGACAATAAAGGTATTCAATTCAATTCAATTCAATTCAAAATTACCACAGTCTAGCTTGTCTATTTTCTTGCAGATTGGTATAATGACTGCCTTTCCCCAGTCATTGGGAAATTCTTCTGCATCCCATATATTCTTGCACAGTTTGTGTATAATATCAACTCCTTTGCCTCCAGCTGCTCGAGTTCTACTCCTGTAATGCTGTCTCAGCTTTTCCATCAGAAAGCTTTCTAATTGAGCTGACGATCTCGTCGTGCAGAATAACTGGTTCCACAGTAATGATTGGCATTTGGGGGGGGGGGGGGGGGGGGGGGGGGGGGGGTGGTATTTGTGAATTCTTCGTCAACTGGGTTTTTCTTGTTGTAGAGGTCTTGGACATTATCTTTCCATCTTCCTTTGACATCATCAATTTTAGTAAATACTAGACTAAGTGGGACACGTTGGGTCCCATGTTCACATGGGAGGGCTGGTCCCCCGACGCAATATTCCACCTCTCCACCAATTCCAATATTGGTGGCCAGTGGGGGGGGGGGACTACTGGTCTACAGAGGGCTAGTATGGACATTGTGGGCCAAAGCGATTCTTAGGGCGGCAGCTCAGTCCCTCAAGCCTGACGTGCTGGCAGCTCACTCACGGCTGGTGGGCTGGCAGTTGACTCACGTCTATTCCTTGAAATTCCATTTCATGCAAAGTGCAAGGCCACCAAATTCAAATCCATTTTCCTACCATTTCAAGCTGGGTGCAAGGCCACCAAATTAAAGTGCAGTTTCTTAACTCTTCGAGCAGGGTGCAAGGCCACAAAATTCAAGTGCAGTTTCATACCACTTCAAGCAGGGTGCAAGGCCACCAAATTCAGGTTCAGTTTCCTACCACTTCAAGCAGGGTGCAAGGCCACCGAATTCAAGTGCAGTTTCCAACCACTTCATGCAGAATGCAAGACCACCAAATTCAAGTGCAGTTTCATACCACTTCAAGCAGGGTGCAAGGCCACCAAATTCAAGTGCAGTTTCATACCATTCAAGGAGGGTGCAAGGCCACCAAATTCAAATGCAGTTTCATACCATTTCATGCAGGGTGCAACAACACCACATTCAAATGCAGTTTCATACCATTTCATGCAGGGTGCAAGGCCACCACATTCAAATGCAATTTCATACCATTTCAAGCAAGGTGACACCACCATAAAACCACCATAAAACAACACAAAACACCACACTCACAGTTCAGTCGACATTCAGTGTGTTCAGCTGATTCATAGCTCAGACAGAGTTGTGACCTCTCCCTCCACCATCATGCAGAGAATGAGCCACACCCACACGTCTGGGTTTTCTAATCCCTCCCCCTTCCACCGGAAATGGTGTGGCCTTCATGGCTTGATTGACAGGAGAGAGATTCTCAACATTTTTTAAACACTAATAACACTTTTATTTTTCATTGATGTGAAGAATCCTCTGCACCTGATCAGCGGAGGGGGACTGAGTAAGATGGGCAAAAATCACATCCATAAGTGGTAGCGTTTTACCTAAAATCAATACAGTGCAAACAGGAAGTTGTCAAGTTTAGACAAACAACCCTTTGCAGTGCCTTTTCACTTCAACCCAAAATCCGCCCAAACAACCATTTGCAGTGCATTTTCACTTCAAACCAAACAACCATTTGCAGTGCATTTTTACTTCAAACCAAACAACCATTTGCAGTGCATTTTTACTTCAACCCAACCCCCCCCCCCCCAACAACCCTTTGCAGTGCCTTTTCACTTCAACCCAAACCCCCTCAAACTACCCTTTGCAGTGCATTTTTACTTCAACCCAACCCCCCCCCAACTACCCTTTGCAGTGCAGTTTTACTTCAACCCAACCCCCCCTCCCCCCAAACAACCATTTGTAGTGCAGTTTTACTTCGATCCCAAAACCTCCCCAAACAGCCATTTGGAGTGCATTTTTACTTCAAACCAAACCCCCCTACCACCCAACAACCATTTGCAGTGCATTTTTACTTCAACCCAACCCCCCCCAAACAACCATTAGCAGTGCATTTTTACTTCAACCGAAAAAACTATTTGCAGTGCATTTTTACTTCAACCCAAACAACCATTAGCAGTGCATTTTTACTTCAACCCAAACAACCATTAGCAGTGTATTTTTACTTCAATCCAAACAACCAGTAGCAGTGCATTTTTGCTTCGACCCAAACAACCATTAGCAGTGTGTTTTTACCTCAACCCAAACAACCATTAACAGTGTGTTTTTACCTCAACCCAAACAACCATTATTAGTGCATTTTTAGTTCAACCCAAACAACCATTAGCAGTGTATTTTACTTCAAACCAAACAACCATTAGCGGTGCATTTTTACTTCAACCCAAACAACCATTAACAGTGAGTTTTTATCTCAACCCAAACAACCATTAGCAGTGCATTTTTACTTCAACCCATACAACCATTAGCAGTGCATTTTACTTCAACCCAGACAACCATTAGCAGTGCATTATTTCTTCAACCCAAACAACCATTAGCAGTGCATTTTAACTTCAACCCAAACAACCATTAGCAGTGCATTTTTACTTCAACCCAAACAACCATTACCAGTGCATTTTTACTTCAACCCAACAACCATTACCAGTGCATTTTTACTTCAACCCAAACAACCATTAGCAGTGCATTTTTACTTCAACCCAAACAACCATTAGCAGTGCATTTTTACTTCAACCCAAACAACCATTAGCAGTGCATTTGCACTTCAAACCAACCATATTTTCATTTTCAAACCACATTAAGGGCACTAACATTTGAGTAGACGTGTGTTCAGTGTTATTCAGAGCTCAGAGACGTGACCCTCTGGCTTCCTCCATCTTGCAGAGGCTGAGTGAGGCACACCACTTCCTGGTCTTATAGTCCCTCTCCCTCGCTCCAGCAGGGCCAGCAGAGAGAATGGCTATTTTTTTTAAACATTAATATTTCTCTGATTTTTCATCGATGGGAAAAATCCTCAGGTCCCGGAAGGCGGAGGAGGGCTCTGAGCGAGGTGGCCAAAAATGACGGCCGTGGGTAGCGGCGTTCTCTCGGAAATCGCAGCACAGTGAGCCAAAAGCGGTCAAGAACAGACTTTGAGTAATATGGATAAGACTTAAAGTCTTGACTTTAGTTTTGGGCTCTAGGATGGTAAACTCAATATCAACACAAGTCCCGGATAATTCCGAAAATATTATTAATCTAGCAAACTATATTCGCAAGGAATCCGCAAAGTTACACTAAGAGCCAACCAGTTCTTGGGCCCAGAGGAGGTTTGTGTCACGGTGGCTGGGAAACATCGGTACCAGCCTACTACAGGGTCTCGTCATAGTTGTTGTCATAATCACCGCCTTTTACTGTGTTGCTGCCCTGATCCGGCGTTGCTGAGCTCAGGCAGCTACGGCCTTGTCACCACAGCACCAGCGCTAATGCTGGCGCAACCAACCAACCCAGGTAAGATTGTTAAAGAAGAGTTTCACGCACTCACTATTATGGCAGAAAAAGATCAGCCAGTTGTCCTAAAGGAAAAAGAGGAGGGAGCATAAAAGAAAATCTTTAGTACTGCAAAGTATAATGGGATAGTTCACACAATAATGTTCAACCTAGGTGATTACTGCAAACTCAGCAATGTGATTAACACATTGATCTACTTCACATCATGAAAAGTCATCCCTTAGTGTATAAATATCCTGCTATGCTGACTAACGTTGGAATTGTGATCACAGCCTTTGACTGAGACACATCTCCCCTTGCGCATATAAAATCAACCAATTGCTGATGGTTAATGATTTGAGTCCTTGAGTATTTTTACAGATCGAGACTTACAGGCAACGTAACTCTCATTCCAGAAGAAAATTCTGCTCACTGCCTCCGTTGCGATGGCCATGCAAAGAGTGCCCTGGGAGGAGGACAAGGGATTGACAACACTGCTCGGGTGATGGTGAGGGAAACCTTTCCTGATTCGTCCCGTCGAAGGAGCAGGAAGTTCTGTTGAGATTGAGGCCCTGTGTGGAATCTGGATGAGCAAGCACCAGGTGATGGTCAGGCTGAGGGTTTGGAGATCAAGAAGCCATCACCCACCCCCTCAGTGTTTGCCCTCACAGAGATCCAAGCAGAGTGCGTAGCACCTGCAACACACCGGGCTCGGCTGAAGCTGAAACTCAGACGCACAAAATCACAAGGTGCACGGCAAGTTGCTCACCTGGCCTTGCCTTTCCCCTCCACCAGCCAACCAGCCGCTTGCTGCCTCTCCTCCTCAACCGTAAACTTGGCTCGTGAAAAATCCACCAAGGCTGGCAGCCTTGCCATTACCTCTGGCGCCACCCACCTACCCCCCGACCCCTCCAGGCGCGATGGCACAAGTCCACCCACCCTCCGGAGCCAGTCATCCCACCCCCGCAGACAGGTGACTTACCAATACACAGCCAACAGTGCAATGCGGCGGACCTCCCCCCTCCCCCGACCCCGGTCCTAAAGCATGTGGGCAAGAGTTCTGTCGGGGGGCAGGTCCACATTGAAGAAGCAATCACTCCCTGGAGCTGCTCATGTGAAGGAACTAAAATCACCTCTGCCCCCGTCAGAGTCAGTTAGTCATACATCAGCGGTGTGGTGCTCGCTGTGGTTCACGTGCAGCTCACTCTCTCTCTTCTGACTGACCGACATCACCCCGATTGTGGCGGCTTCATTCGCAGAGCCGGTTATTGTGATTTTGAACAATTTGCTGAAGATTTGTTTATTATACGTTTCTCATTCCTGGAAGTTTCTGTTGCATTTGTGGTTCAAAATGCAAGCTGTACCTCCCTCTTTTCATTTAAAATATCAATTGCTGAAATCAATAAAAGAAAACCCATTTTAACTCCATTGCACACACACAACCCAAATATTCAACACTCTTTTGTATGTTACAATGAGATAAGTTGGGATGTAATGTTAAAATTGTACAAGGCATTGGTGAGGCCAATTCTGGAGTATGGTGTACAATTTTGGTCGCCTAATTATAGGAAGGATGTCAACAAAATAGAGAGAGTACAGAGGAGATTTACTAGAATGTTGCCTGGGTTTCAGCAACTAAGTTACAGAGAAAGGTTGAAAAAGTTAGGGCTTTATTCTTTGGAGCGCAGAAGGTTAAGGGGGGACTTGATAGAGGTTTTTAAAATGATGAGAGGGATAGACAGAGTTGACGTGGAAAAGCTTTTCCCACTGAGAGTAGGGAAGATTCAAACAAGGGGACATGACTTGAGAATTAAGGGACTGAAGTTTAGGGGTAACATGAGGGGGAACTTCTTTACTCAGAGAGTGGTAGCTGTGTGGAATGAGCTTCCAGTGAAGGTGGTGGAGGCAGGTTCGTTTTTATCATTTAAAAATAAATTGGATGGTTATATGGATGGGAAAGGAATGGAGGGTTATGGTCTGAGCACAGGTATATGGGACTAGGGGAGATTATGTGTTCGGCACGGACTAGAGGGGTCGAGATGGCCTGTTTCCGTGCTGTAATTGTTATATGGTTATATGGTTAAGTTGGGAGAATGGGATTGCACCTTTAACTTGGCAGAGTCCATTGTGTCGTCTGATAACAGCGTCAACCGTAAAAGTCAGAGAAGAGTACAAATTGAGTGCAGAGGGAATTAACTATCTGAGGCCCTGTGCAGACAGAGTCTGCATCTCATACTTCAGCTACAAAAGCTGGCAAGCACACCAATTGTTGCTTTCAGAGTACTTTCTAACTGGATTAGTTCCTCTCTCTTTCTAAATACTTTATTCCTTTAAACATTTTGAAAATCTAACACTTCTAGTTACATCAAAATGCAAGAATATCAACCTACAATGAATTATTGTGGATGTGTAAGACGATAGGCTTCTCAGAGCAACTTATAAACTGACCACTAGCCATCCTGTTTAGATTAGTTTAGAGATACAGCACGGAAACAGGCCCTTCGGCCTACCGAGTCTGCACCGACCAGAGACCCCCCCCACACCAATGCTATCCTGGCTTATATTCACTGGGGTTGTTATTTGCGCCTCATTTAAGCATCATATGTAAAATAGGTCGATGCGTCGTGACGCGTGGGTGACGCACGCATTGTGCATGGTAAGGCGTGGAATCGCGTGCGTTGGCGAGTGGTATCGCGCGGCGTACCAGGATTTCGTAGTGTAACAAAATCTTCGCGCGCCACCTTCGTGACGTATCGCGTACACAGACGCATTGGCTATGCATGCTGAAACATTAGCGTCGCACGCTGTATCATGTGGTGACGCATGGTTCCGTCACTGTGTGTCAGCGTCCGTAAACATGCAACGCCGTGCGCCGCCCATACGCAGTCGGCCCGCCTTTAAGAGTCATGTAACCTCTAACCCCGTCCACAGCAGGCACGTGCCGTCAGGGTAGGCAAGCTGGCACTGCCTAACCTGATTAAAATGATAAAATGGTAATTATTAAATATAAATAGTAAAGGCATGAGAGGATAATGCCAATCTAGGAAATCGATCTCTCCGATAGGCATAATTCTCCGTGCCTGTCATCCACAGTACTTGCAACACACGAAGGTCTGTGCAGCCCACGTACCGTCGGCGCCGCTTCAAGTCGTCAATGACAAGCGGGGCTGAAGGCAGCTGAAATTCTGCCTTTGCAGTAATACGCATGCGCAGCAGCCTCGTTTCTTGGCGGGTCTTTCAAATATGGATTGCCATTATCTTAAGAGTATATTAGGAAACAAAGAGAGAAGAATGGAGTTTGTGTACCGATATTGTGGTAAGTACATTTCTTGGTGCTATATGTTTTTAAATACCGTATTTCCCGAGGAGGGGGCGGGGGGGGGGGGGAGAGATCCTTTGACAGGTTGTGCGGGAGTCTGCTCAGGAGTAAATTTGCGGGGAGGGCAGGAGTGTTGAGAAGGAGAGAGTTGGGGTCATGCCAGTAACCCACTTGCGACACTCCGGGCACAGAGCCACTGAATTGTGGCCGGGGTGAGGAGTAGCTCGGGAGTGGACAGCGGAACCGTCCGCCACCTTAGTACCTACTGCCGCACCCGCTCACCTCTGGCAGTGCTCTCCGTCTGAAAATCTCTCTCCTCTCGCTCCTGGCCTCACTCATGTCAGCCGCTTCCCGCAAATCCTTAAATTCCGACCATGAGTCACCATGCATCAAGGGACCAATTGAGGTTACTCGGCTGTCGGAATTAGGTCATGGGAGAACATACAAGCTCAGTACAAACAAGCACACGCAGTCAGGATCAAACCCAGGTCTCTGGCTCTGCGAGGCAGCAACTACCGCTGCGCCAGTGTGCCGCTCCTATTAAACAACAACTTTCACAAAACGTTGCTCACCTGGCCTTGTCTTTTCCCTCCATCGCCCAGATGTTGGCTCTCCTCCTCAGCTGTAAACTTGGCTTGCAATACCCACATCCTAAGAGAGGTGAAAGACAACAGAGAACTTATCATCAAACCAGCAGATAAGGGGAAGAACAGAGTTGTCATGGACAAACAACAATACTTATTCGAGATTCACAGACTATGAAGTAAAACAGAGCACTACACTAAGTTGACAAAGCCCATCTATAAGGAAACACTAATGGAAATTGAAGACATTTTAAAATGCCTCAAAAAATAATGGCGTATTTATGTTTAGTTTAGAGATAGACAATAGACAATATTTGCAGGAGTAGGCCATTTGGCCCTTCAAGCCAGCACCGCTATTCAATACGTTCATGGCCACCCAGCTTTGTGTTATCTGCAAATTTGCTAGTGTTACTTTTAAACCCTTCATCTAAATCATTAACCTATATTGTAAATAGCTGCGGTCCCAGCACCGAGCCTTGCGGTCCCCCACTAGTCACTGCCTGCCATTCTGAAAGGGCACCGTTTATCCTGTCTTTGTTTCCTGTCTGCCAACCAATTTTCTATCTATGTCAGTACCCTACCCCCAATACCATGTGCTCTAATTTTACCCACTATTCTCCTATGTGGGATCTTATCCAATGTTTTCTGAAAGTCCAGGTACACCACATCCACTGGCACTCCCGTGTCCATTTTCAGAGTTACATCCTCGAAAAAAATCCAGAAGATTAGTTAAGCATGATATCCCCTTCGTAAATCCATGCTGACTCTTGGTTCTTGGTTCTTGGGTCCTCCAAAATATTCGAACTGGAATTTAAACTGGAGGTGGTGAAGGGAGGGATTAAGCCAGAAAGGTATAAAGAACACACACTATAGAATTTAACATAAAACATCCCCACACAGCAGAATCAAAGTTTCCCACTGTGTGGGAAGGTACCAAAGTCAGTCTCTTCC
Organism: Amblyraja radiata; assembly: GCF_010909765.2. Taxonomy (NCBI): domain Eukaryota; kingdom Metazoa; phylum Chordata; class Chondrichthyes; order Rajiformes; family Rajidae; genus Amblyraja; species Amblyraja radiata. The sequence continues at coordinate 19,939,945 of NC_045992.1, read as the reverse complement.
TCCACTGTTCCTCGTGGTCAGGGCCTCAGACCGATCCTGTTACTGCTATCCAAATGTGTCGCAATTTCATCTTTTATAATTGACTCCAGCCACTTCCCCACCACCGACGTCACGCTAACTGCTCTATAATTCAGTTTTCTCTCTCCCGCCCTTCTTAAAAAAATGGGATGACATTAGCTACCCTCCAATCCACAGGAACTGATCCTGAATCTATAGAACATTGGAAAACGATCACCAATGTGTACGCGATTTCTAGAGCCACTTCCTTCAGTACCCTGGGATGCAGCCCATCAGGCCATGGAGATTTATCAGCCTCTCAGTTTATTCAACACCATTTCCTGCCTGATGTGAATTTCATTCAGTTCCTCCGTTACCCTAGATCCGCTGGCCACTAGTACATCAGGAGATTGTTTGTGTCTTCCTTAGTGAAGATGGATCCAAAGTGCCTATTCAACTCGTCTGACATTTCCTTATTTCCCACATAAATTCACCTGTTTCAGTCTTCAAGGGTCCAACTTTGGTCTTAACTAATGTTTTCCTCTTCACATACCCAAATAAACTTTTACTATCCTCCTTTATATGCTTGGCTAGCTTACCTTCGCACCTCATCTTTTCTCTACGTATTGTCTTTTTAGTTATCTTCTGTTGCTCTTTAAAAGTTTCTCAATCCTCTGGCTTCCCGCTCATCATTGCTATGTTATATTTCTCTTTTATTTTTATACTGTCACTGACTTCCCTTGTCAGCTATGGTCTTACTCCCTTGGATTATTTCTTCCTCTTTGGAATTAATTGATCCTGCACCTTCTGTATTAGTCCCCAAAATACCTCCCATTGTTGTTCCACTGTCATCCCTGCTAGGGTATCTTTCCAGTCAACTTTGGCCAGCTCCTCCCTCACTACTCCATAGTCCCCTTTGTTCTATTGTAATCCTGACATTTCCGATATTCCCTTCGCCCTCTCAAATTGTAGATTACAACTTATCATATTATGGTCACTACCTCCTAATGGCTCCTTTTCCTCGAGTTTCCTTATCAAATCCAGTTCATTATACAGTGCGAAACAGGCCAGTGCCGACCTGCGATCCCCGCATACTAACACTATTCTACACACACAAGGGACAAGTAACATTTATACCAAGCCAAATAGCATGCAGACCTGTACGTCTTTATAGTGTGGGAGGAAACCCGAACCTCCCGGAGTAAATCCACGCAGGCCACAGGGAGAAAGTACAAACTCCACATTGTCAGAAACAATTAAGAGTACAGTACCTGAGAATACCTCACATATCACTGTACCTTAATTGGTACATGTGACAATAAAAGACCTTTGAAACCTTTGAACCACGGGCGTGAAAATTCTACATTCTCCCGAAATACTCAAACACCCAGACAGGTGGGCAGAACCTGGGGAAATACGTCCAGGAAGGCCCATTGTGTCTGACTGTGGTAGTGAATCCTTTCGGGTAGTAGAATACATCAACTCCTTTCTTAATCCACTGACAGAGCAGCACATCCACTTCAGACCACGTCACACTCCCTGACTGTGCCACCTGATGCCGTACACTTACATGGACATCGAAGGCCCATCCACAAACAGAACAGACAGGAACATACAACAGTTAAACATATCTCAGAAAAAAATGCTGACCCTGAAAGACTAGACGAGGCTTTGGTCTAGAAGTGGCCCAGGCGATCAATGTCTTTTCACAGAGAACTGGATGACATTTGGGAATGTCACATTCAGAAACAGAGTGCGAGGAATTCATTCGCATCTTTCACACACACCACCAAGGTTAAAACCACCACAAACAAACACAAATATTGACTTTCTGGACACCACTGGTTTCAATTTTGCGTTAGAAAATGGTGGCCACAAACTAGCTCCCAAAGTCTTTTTACAGACCAACATTGTTGTGCACCACAGGCCACTGTCCAAAACACACTTTCAGTGATATTTAAAGTCACGTAGAAACTAAGAACTGCAGTCTATGCAATTAAACATCAACATAAACAGTGCCACACTTGATACTCTTCACCACACTTCATAATAGGCATAAGCCTAAGAATACACGGACAGGATGCCAGAGTAATATTCCAGGGAAAAATCAATACAGACCTGCCAGCAAACACATCCAGCAGCACCAGACCCAGTCTCTCGTGACCTTGGGCTTGGAAACTAACACGGACAGGTCACCCCTTCAGAGGAAGAGGAACCAGACTGAAGCATTGCGAAAGTATGGGCAGGATCTTGAGGTGACCCTAAATTACAATGCAGAACTTTGACAGGATGATCTACAATCTCCAGTGAAAACCTATTTTTTGGGCACTAGCCTACATTTACAACCAGGTATGTAGGACGGAACTGTAGATGCTGGTTTAAGGAAGGTAAACACAAAAAGTTAGAGTAATTCAGCGGGTCAGGCAGCATCTTTGGAGAAAATGAATAGGTGAAGCTTCTTCTGTCCAGGTGCTGATTTCATCAACTCTCCCTCCGCCGACACACACAGCTCAAACATTGCCTTCCCGAGACAAACGCTGACATCCGAGAACAGACCTACCCCTTCCCCAAGCTCCAGCTCACTTCAGACCCCAGCCCCATATCCACAGCCCCCATCATTTCACTCCCAGCTACTCACGATTCATTCTAACATCCCTGATAGACCTGTTACCTATGGGCTCCAGCACCCTCCTGATCCCATCCCATCTCCAGCCCCCCGCGGGCCTCCACCAGCGACCAACCCTCGCTTCTCCACAGCCCATCAACGGACCAGAGCTGTCGCCTCACCTGAATTCCAGGCTCAGCACCAGGCCCACAGCTTATATGCTGCAGACCCAAAGACACCAAATGGTCGGACTCTCCTGGGTCCTACTGCCCCCCCCTCCCACGGGGCACCTCAGTAATGATTCAACTGGGTCTTCCCCATCCCCTTCTTTTCATCAGGTTACTCCAACCACCGCCATCCATACACTAGACCTCACGCCCCCCTCTCTTCACTGAACCCTCACCGTCCCCCACAGCATCTCGCCTCTACCTTTGTACACTCTCCCGCCCTCCTCTGACCCAAACCCGCACCCTTATTGTGTCTTCACCATCCTCCCTGACATTCACCTTTCCGATAAAGAACGGTCTGCCCTCAACAGTGGTTACAGTGGTTATGAGGGATTTCAATATGTAGGTACACTGGGAAAATCAAGCTGGTACTCAATACCAAGAGACGGAATGTATCCAACGCTCACAACATGACTTCTTGGAGCAGTTCACAGTGAAGCCCACTAGGGAAAAGGCAATTCTGGATTTTGTGTTGTGCAATGAACCAAATTTGATTACGGAAACTTCCAGTAAAAAAAACCCCGCGAACGGAAGCGCGAACGATTTTCTTCATCAGCTAGCGGCCCGAGGAAATCCATCTCCGACAATCAATACAATTCTGCATTTTAATCCCGCCCTCCACCCCCAAAGCCTCCGGAATCGCCTGCACAGAGAACAGCAGATCTACAGCGCCGCTGATGGTAGGTTGTGGAACGTCGCTAGTTAATTGGCCTCTATAAATTGCCCGTGTGTGCAGGGAGTGGATGAGAAAGTGGGATAATACAGAACTAGTGTGAACGGGTGATAGATGGTCAGCGTGGACTCGGTGGGCCGAAAGGGCTGTTTCTAATCTGTATCTCTAAACTAAAATAATGATCACAAACAAACATACACCCACAACCTCTTGCACACCACCAGCCACCGTCCAATTAATACATTCAGTGGGACACTAAAGACACAACTGATTCACTTCCACCACATTTGCACCACAGGTCTTCAACCAGTTCATCAACATATCTTCACTGCACTTTAACCGAGGATGACTGGAAGGAAGTGGAAACAAATTAAATCGGACATGAAGAGAATAAAAAAACTTAACCATCATTAGTAGAAACAAGGAACTGCAGTTGCTGGTTTATACCAAATATAGACACAAAGCGCTGGTCAATAAGCCTCTGGAGAAAAAGGATGGGTAACGTTTCAGGTCAGGATCATTCTGCGAACCGTCATTAATTGATTACAAATCAGGTGAAGTAAAGCAAAAAAATTGGAGATTCTGTAAATCTGCCCAGTCCAAAACTGTAGGGCCGAGATGGCCTGTTTCCAGCATGGATTTACGAAATGTAAATCATGTCTGACGAATCTTATAGAATTTTTCGAGGATGTAACTAGTAGAGTGGACAGGGGAGAACCAGTGGATGTGATGTATCTGGACTTTCAGAAGGCTTTCGACAAGGTCCCACATAAGAGATTACTATACAAACTTAAAGCACACGGTATTGGGGTTCAGTATTGATGTGGATAGAGAACTGGCTGGCAGAGAGGAAGCAAAGAGTACGGGTAAACGGGTCCTTTTCACAATGGCAGGCAGTGATTAGTGGGGTACCGCAAGGCTCAGCTATTTACGATATATATTAATGATTTGGACGAGGAAATTGAATACAACATCTCCAAGTTTGCGGATGACACGAAGCTGGGGGGGGGGGGGGGAGGGGCAGTGTTAGCTGTGTGGAAGATGCTAGGAGGCTGCAAGGTGAGTTGGATAGGCTGGGTGAGTGGGCAAATGCATGGCAGATGCAGTATAATGTGGATAAATGTGAGGTTATCCACTTTGGTGGCAAAAACAGGAAAGTAGACTATTATCTGAATGGTGGCCGATTAGGAAAAGGGGAGATGCAACGAGACCTGGGTGTCATGGTACACCAGTCATTAAAAGTAGGCATGCAGGTGCTGCAGGCAGTGAAGAAGGTGAATGCTATGTTAGCATTCATAGCAAAATGATTTGAGTATAGGAGCAGGGAGGTTCTACTGCAGTTGTACAGGGTCTTGGTGAGACCACACCTGTAGTATTGCGTACAGTTTTGGTCTCCTAATCTGAGGAAAGACATTCTTGCCATAGAGACATAGAGACAGTACAGAGAAGGTTCGCCAGACCGATTCCTGTGATGTCAGGACTTTTATATGAAGAAAGACTGGATAGACTCGGTTTGTACTCGCTAGAATTTAGAAGATTGAGGGGGGATCTTATAGAAACTTACAAAATTATTGAGGGGTTGGACAGGCTAGATGCAGGAAGATTGTTCCCGATGTTGGGGAAGTCCAGAACACGGGGTCACAGTTTAAGGATAAGGAGGAAATCTTTTAGGACGGAGACGAGGAAAACATTTTTCACACAGAGAGTGGTGAATCTCTGGAATTCCCTGCCACAGAAGGTAGTTGAGGCCAGTTCATTGGCTATATTTAAGTGGGTTAGATTTGGCCCTTGTGGCTAAAGGGATCAGGGGGTATGGAGAGAAGGCAGGTACAGGATACTGAGTTGGATGGTCAGCCATGATCATATTGAATGGCGGTGCAGGCTCGAAGGGTCAAATGGCCTACTCCTGCACCTATTTTCTATGTTTCTATGTTTTTATGAGTCCCCGCCTGTGTTAGTAGTACTTAGAACTTTGGATAAGGGAGGGGTTCCGTAATGGTACTGAGGACTCAGTGGTTGGAGTATAATTGGGTGAAAAAATATTCGGGAACAACACTGAGAATTTAAAATAAAGATGTGTCTATTACAAAATTTGAATTTGTGTGGGAAAGAAGCTAAAAAACAATGGGATAAGGTAATAAAGAGAATAAGAGAGTATAGGTCTAAATTCTTCGATCCAAATTTTACCAAATTCAGGGCTTCATATTGAAGAACTGGCTATCGCATAGAGATCTTGAATTGAGGGCACTGGCTATTGCATTTTAATAAAGTGTATATATATTTTTGGTTAACTTGTGTATAATAAAAATATATTGTTGGAATTGCTAATAGTTAAATTTGTTAAAGTTCCAGTTTAAAGTGTATTTAAAATGTTGCCGTTGCTTTATTGTATTTACTGTGTCTTGCCTTTGATTTTAAAGTTTAGAGTGTTACATACACTGTTGTAATAATGGTTCGAATCGGGACTGTATATGGACATAGTGTGATTAAGACTGCTATTATGTGGAGTTCAAAATGTTGCTGTTCAACCAGGGAGTTGTATCCTTTAGGTAGTACCTATTAGTGGAAAAAGTGACTGAGGTAAAGGAAGAGTACTTGTTAGTGAAGAATAACTTGATGGGATCTGTACCCCTTTTATGCCCCTGTCCCACTTAGGAAACCTGAACGGAAACCTCTGGAGACTTTGCGCCCCACCCAAGGTTTCCGTGCGGTTCCCGGAAGTTTTTGTCAGTCTCCCTACCTGCTTCCACTACATGCAACCTCTGGCAACCACCTGCAACCTCCGGGAACCGCACAGAAACCTTGGCTGGGGCGCAAAGTCTCCAGAGGTATCAGTTCAGGTTTCCTAAGTGGGACAGGGGCATGTCTAAGCATTTAGTCCAAGGAAAGTGTACCTGATAGAAGAAGAGTATCTTGACAGGAAGAGTACCACTCAGTGAAAAAGTACTTTGAAGGGAAGGTCTTTTGTATCTAAGGGAGGGGTTCCGTTGGTTGAAAACTGCATGAATTTGGGGTTAAAATATACTGTGATTTGTTTTTGGGACTGTACAGTTATCGAATGCGATATTAGACGAATGCTTGTGTCTATTTTGGAGTGTGGTTTTGCATGATAGTGATAAGTGGTATAGTTTCTTGTCTACGTACAATTTTGCTTGCATGTTTGGAGCTCATTTGTCGGCGTCTACAGGCCCGTACGAAGCTTTTCAAAAAGGAGGGTGGCATGACAGGATTACAAAAAACTTATTGTGAAACAATGTGCGCGCAGTGCACATTACGAGCGCGAAGCGTGAAGTCCCTTGATGCCATGGTCGAGGGCCTGCTTAAGGGCCCTGGCTCAGGGGTTTTAGATGCTCTCTGATCCATTCTGAGCCTTGTTTTGGAGCATTTTTGCACCAAATTTATGACCAATATTTCAGAAATTAACAGGAATATGAGGTAGCTTTTTCACACAGGTGTAGGTAACGAGCTGCCTGAGGAGGTAGTGAAGACTGGGACTATCCTAATGTTTAAGAGACATTTGGACACGTACATGGATAGGACAGATTTAGATGGATATGGGCCAAACGCGAGTGAGCGGGACTTGTTTAGATGGGACATGTCGGTCGGTGTGGGCAAGTTGGGCCGAAGGGCCTGTTTCCACACTGCATCATTCTTTAACTAAAAAGTGAAGAAGAAAAATGCATGTAGACAAGTAGAGCACATTTGAAAGAGGAGTGAAATATAAAGGCAGAGAGAGGTTTATGGGTGGAAAGGAACATAGGAAAGGAGGGGGAGAGTGGGCTTGGGCAGATGGGTGAATGGAAAATAGTCACAAAGTGCTGGAGTAACTCAGTATGTCAGGCAGCATCTGCGGAGAATATGAATAGGCGACGATTCACAGAGTGCTGGAGTAACTCAGCGAGTCAGGCAGCATCTGTGGAGAACATGGATAGGTGATATGCCACAGAGTGCTGGAGTAACTCAGTAGGTCAGGCAGCATCTCTGGAGAAAAGGTATATATTATATTTCGGGTCAAGACCGTTCTTCAGTAATATTCATGAAGTGCCACGCATAGACATTCCTGAATGTTACCCAAACCATCGTGAGCTACTTTGTTATGGTGCTTGCCTTCTCCTATAATATCTCTGCTGCCTTGGGTGATGCAGGACATGACACAAGCTTTGGGACACGGTGTGAAGCTGTTGCCGTCTGTCCCAGCCTGGTAAAAACCTGGATGGAGTGGATTTGGAGAGGATGTTTACACTAGTAGGAGAGTCTAGGACCAGTAGCCACAGCCTCAGAATTAAAAGACATTCCTTTAGGTAGGAGATGAGCAGGAATTTCTTAAGTCAGAGGGTGGTGAACTGTGGAATTAATTGCCACAGACAGCTGTGGAGGTCAAGTGAATGGACATTTTTCAGGAGGACGTTGATAGATACTTGATTGATATGGGTGTCAGAGGTAATGGGGAGAAGGCAGGAGAATGGGTTTGAGAGGGAAAAATAAAGTCATAGAGTGATACAGTGTGGAAACAGGCCTTTCGGCCCAGCATGTCCCATCTGCACTAGCCCCACCTGCCCACGTTTGATCCATATCCCTCCAAACGTGTCCTATCCATGTACCTGTCTAAGTGTTTCTTAAATGTTGCGATTGTCCCTGCCTCAACTACCTCCTCTGGCAGCCTGTTCCATACACCTTACACCCTTTGTGTGAAAAACATACCCCACAGATTCCTATTAAATCTTTTGCCCTTCACCTTAAACTTATGTCCTCTGCTCCTCGATTCATTTACTCTGGGCAAAAGACTCAAACATATCTATTCAAGTCATGATTTTATACACCTCTATTAGAGCATCCCTCATCCTCCTGTGCTCCATGAAATAGAGTCCCAACCTACTCAACCTCTCCCTATAGCTCTGGCCCTCTAGTCCTGGCAACATCCTCATAAATCTTCACTGTACCCTTTCCAGTTTGATGACATCATTCCTATATCATGGTGCCCAGAACTGAACACAATACTCTGAATGCAGCCTCACCAACTTCTTATGCAACTGCAACATGACCTCCCAACTTCTATACTCAGCCTGACCCCAGCACTCTGTGAAACATCACAGAACAGGGCAAGATTAGCAAGTTTGCTGATGATACAGAAGTGAGTGGTTTTGCAGATAGTGAAGATGGTTGTGAAAGATTGCAGCAGGATCTGGACCAATTAGCCAGGTGGCCAGGTTGATGGTTGCATGGTTCCTTGAAGGTCGTGTCGCAGGTATATCAGGTGGTCAAAAAGTATTTTGGCATTTTGGCCCTCATCAGTCAGAGTATTGAGAAAATAAATTCGGAGGTCATGTTGCAGTTATATAAGACGTTGGTGAGACGGCATTTAAAATATTGTGTTCCGTTCTGGGCACCATGTTATAGGAAAGATGTCAAACTGAAAAGAGTACAGAGATCCCCATCCTGGATCAGTCCAATCTGGGTTGTGTCATCCGCAAACTTGAGACGCTTGAGAGAGGAGTCTGTGGAGGTGCAGTCATTGGGTGTGAAGTGGTGATTGGAGTGCGGTGGGTGTAGAAGGGCCCAGTCTTTGCAGACTGAGGTCAGGCTGTGAGTGGGTGTGAAGTGTTGGTTGTGGTGGGAAAGTGTCCACTCTTTTCATACTGGAGTTTTGCCTTAAGTAGGTGTGAAGTGGTGAATGGGAAGGAGAGGGTGCAGGGTCTATTCTTTGCAGACTGGGGTCTGGCTGTGTTTGTTGGCGAAGGGGTACCAGGGTTACGTTTCTGATTTTCGAACCTGCAGTAAAACTCATTCAGGTCGTTCGTCAGCTGACGATTGCCCAAAGAACGGGGGGCTTTCCTCTTATAGCTGGTGATTTCTTGCATGCCCTTCCAAACTGAAAAAGAGTCATTAGCTGAGAACTTGCTCCTCAACTTCTCAGAGTTCCTTTCCTTGGCAGCTCTGATTCCTCTTCTCAGCTCTTTATCGATTAGGCTATCTTTTAACTCTAACGATTAGGCTATCGGCTTGACGCATATTTGCCCCCAGCCCCACCTCCCCTCCCCCCTATCTCAAAATGGAAATGTTACATCTGTATATAATGATCCCATTAAAATGTGTATTTATGTCACAAACTATGGAATTCATATTTCTCCGTATTGTTATCAAGGAAAAGAAAGCAGTTCCAATTGTTTGATATTATTTGATATTGTTTAATGTTATTCATATGGAGGAGAAACTATAATAGCTCTAAAACCTACCTTAATTTTTCAATCTCACTCAAGATAATCCCGCTTTCCCTCTCCCCTCCCCCGTTTCTCTCTCCTCTCTCTTCCCCTCTCTCTCCCCCTCCCCCCTCTCACAGCCCCCCCCTCTTTCTTGCGGGGGGGCGAAGATGAAGGTGGCGCGGGCCCAGTGGGGGCCCAGCGGGCGGGGGGGATGAAGGTGGCGTGGGCCCAGTGGGGGTGGCGGAGGCCCAGCAGGTGTCAGTGGGGGTGGCGTGGGCCCAGCGGGAGTGGCTTGTGCACAGCGGGGTTCAGTGTGGGTGGCGTGAATCCAGCGGGGGTCAGCGGGGTTGGCGTAGGCCCAGCAGGGGTGGCGTGGGTCCAGCGGGGGTGGCGTGGGCCCAGCGGGGAGGGGGGGGGGGGGTGGACCCAGCGGGGGTGGTGTGGACCCAGCAGGGATGGCGTGGGCCCAGCTGGGGTCAGCGAGGGTGGCGTGGACCCAGCGGGGGTGGCTTGGGCCCAGCAGGGGTGGCTTGGGCCCAGCTGCGGTGGCATGCGCCCAGCGCGGGTGGCGTGGACCTAGCAGGGGTGGCGTGGGCGCAGCAGGGGTGGCTTGCGCCCAGCAGGGGTGGCATGCGCCTTGCGCGGGTGCCGTGGACCTAGTAGGGGTGGCGTGGGCCCAGCAGGGGTGGCGGTGGCCCAGCGGGGGTCAGCGAGGGTGGCATGGACCTAGCGAGGGAGGCGTGGGCCCAGCGGGGTTCAGCGAGGGTGGCGTGGACCCCGCGGGGGCGGCATGGGCCCAGCAGGGTTCAGCAGGGGTGGCGTGGGCCCAGCGGAGGTGGCATGCGCCCAGCGGGGGTGGCGTGAGCCCAGCAGGGGTGGCGTGGGCCCAGCGGGGTTGGCATGAGCCCAGCGGGGGTGGCATGAGCCCAGCCGTGGTGGCATGAGCCCAGCGGGAGTGGCGTGGGCCCAGCGGGGGTGGCGTGGGCCCAGCGGGGGTCAGCGGGGCTGGTGTGGGGGGAAGATGGCTTGGGACCCGGCCACGGGGGGAGGCGAGGGGAGCGGGCTCCGCCGCAGCAGCGTCTGGTGTTGGGGTTACAGCCATTGGGTTCAGATTCAGCCACTCCCACCCGGGAACGGGAGAACAGAGAACTGGCTGTGACTTTTTTCTTTGGGGTAAAAAAAGGGGGGGTACGGTCGCACCCAACGCAGCTCCAGTTCGGACGGCCATGGTTTAGGTGGTCATTTAAGATGGCTTGTATGACGCGTGCTCGGACGAAGTGCGTAATTACCAGTCGGAATTATCCTCAATTAAGCATTCACATATTATTTCTGCTTCAAATAAAGTCACGAACTAACAAATTCACCAATCAAGACATGATATATACCACAAGGACATGCAGCAAAATTATAATCCAGTATCTCAACTCTTTTTACACATTGCAATTAATGCAATTTTTATTATTTCTTTCCACTTCCAACCAAAAATGTGCTTGGGTTATTCAGAGTATGATCAACCTGTGTCAATAAATCCTGGACCTTGATAACATATATGCTTAACCATGCACACTACATATTGATGCAAGCATGTTTTCTGTGAAGGACCGAAAATTATCATGACATGGCCATAGCATGGGTCGTTATTGCTATTGGTACAGAAACACTCTCGCTTCCCACATAATTTATCCACAACAAAATATACAGGTTGCAAGGAATTTTCTAAAGGCATTTTATGATAATAGCTGTTAAAACTGACTATACCCATCTGACAGGTTAAACAATACACTAACTAACAAGAGATGGCCAAAGGACATAAATGCAGCAAATGTTCTTTTGGTAATATATTTAAAGGTGTCAATACGCCACATTACAGGACATTCATCCGATGTATGTGTTGTGAACAGCAATGAAGATACCCAGTTTGTAAGTGGGCCTAGAGGCACCACTCCCGTCTGACTCCCGCCGCCTCTGGCCACCCCCGGGCGTGGGGGGGGGGGGCTCTCGGGAGGGGACGGGGCTGGTCCAGTGGCGGTGCGGCAACGATTGCAGCGCCAGAGACCGGGATCGATCCTGGCTGCGGTGCAGGTCTGCCGAGAGTGTTTTGGCACGTCTCCCTCCTCCAATCACCGCGTTCTATCCTCATCCCCCCCCCCTACTCTCTGACCAACATCTCCCGTTATCAGGCCGGGCGGGATGCAGGAGCAGGAGGAGGGGGCGGAGATGGAGCCGTGGCTGCTGCTGCTGTGCTGGGCCCGTAATTCGCTCCGACCCACCATCACGCCACACTTCGGTCTGTTTATCTTCGGTACAAACCAAGTTGCCAAGCCGGGCAAAATGACTCGCCGTTTAGGTTCCACGGCGGCTCTTTGAGTGGTCAGTGGCACCCGGGCAACCGTTAATTTCGTGCCCTGCAATGCTATCCTGGCTTATATTCACTGGAATTTAAGGGGCTGTCTCACTTGGCCATCATTTACGCCTCATTTACCCATCATATGTAAAATAGGTCGACGCGTGGTAACGCACGCATTGTGCATGGTAAGGCGCAGAATCGCATGCGGTGCAGCACGGTAGTGTAACAAAATACTCGCGCGCCATCTCCGTGACGTATCGCGTACGCACACTGACGCATTGGCTACACACGCTGACGCATTAGCGTCGCACGCCGTATCGCGTGGTGACATATTGTTGCGTCACCGTGCATCAACGTCCGTAAACACGCAACTCCGTACGCCGCCAATACGCAGTCGATCGCCTTTTACGCGTCATGCAACCTCTAACCTCGTTGTGCCGTCAGGGTAGGCAAGATAGGCACTTCCTACTGTGACGTAAATGAGGCGTAAATGATGGCCAAGTGAGACAGCCCCTTAAATTCCAGTGAATATAAGCCAGGATAGCATTCCTGGTGGCGGCGCGACTCGTTGCAGCGGCTCCTACAGCCTGTCTGTCTTTTTTTTATTTTTTGTCTAGTTAAATGTAGTGTTTGGTGTTTTTTAATACTGGTTTTTAAATGTGTATATGTGGGGGGCGGGGGAACTGTTTGAAATCTCTTCCCTGTTCGGGAGACCCGACCTTTTCCCTGTCGGGTCTCCGTTGCCGTTGGAGCCTAGCACCGTGGAGCTGCCTCCAACCTGAACGACCCGGGGGCTCGGGAGACTGCGGAGGTGCGGACCACACACCATCGTGGGGCTGGCCGGCCTCGGAACGTGGGGAGCGGTGGTGACTCGCTGCTGCGACTCGACTCCTGGGGCTCGGAGGCTCCAGCACCGCAGCCGCAGGTCCGGTGGACTGGGACATCGGGAGCTCGCGGGTCCGGGGGGAGAGAGAGACCGCTTCCCGGAGCTCCCGCAACGCGACTTCTCCAGCCCGTGTCGCGGGGTTTGGAACGACCCGGAGCGGGGAAGTACATCACCCGACACGGCTTCATGGCCGTGGGACATTACAGCGCCCGCCGGGGGCTCCAACTTCGAGACTTTTAGACCGGGAGCGGGGCCGTAAATCGCCCGTCACGGCCTAAAATGGCCGTGGGACTTATCATCACCCGCCTGGGGCTTGGACATCGGGAGAGAAATGGAGAGCAGGGGAGAGAAAAGACTTTGCCTTCCATCACAGTGGGTTCACTGTGATGGATGTTTGTGTGAACTTAATTGTGTGTATGTCTGTAGGACATTGTTTTTGTTTGTATGGCTGTGGAAACAAAATTTCGTTTGAGTCTCACTGGGGCTCAAATGACAATAAATTTGTATTGTATATTGTATTGACTAATTTGATAAAATGGTAATTATTAAATATAAATAGTAAAGGCATGGGAGAATTATGCCTATCTAAGAGATCGATCTCTTAGGTAAGCATAATTCTCCGTGCCTTTCATCCGCAATACTTGTAACACGCGAAGGTCTGTGCAGCCCACGTGCCGTCGGCGCCGCTTCAAGCCGTCAATGACAAGCGGGGCTGTAGGCAGCTGAAATTCTGCCTTTGCAGCCCTACGCATGCGCAGCGCAAGTTTCTTGGCAGGATTTTCAAATATGGATTGCCATTATCTTAAGAGTATCTTAGGAATCAAAGAGAGAAGAATTAAGTTTGTGTACTGATAATGTGGTAAGTACATTTCTTGGTGCTATATGTTTTTAAATACCGTATTTCCCGAGGTGGGGGGTGTGGGGGAATGAGTTCATTTCACAGAGTATGGGGAGTCTGGCCTGGCGTAAAGATGCGGGGAGGGCAGGAGTGTTGAGAAAGAGGGGTTCGGGGAACATGCCAGTAACCCACTTGCGACACTCCGGGCACGGAGCCACGGCATCGTGGCCGGGGGGAGGAATAGCTCGGGTGGCTGCGTGCGGCTGCCGGGAGCCTACAGTTGAACCGGCCGCCACCTCAGCCCCTTGTGCCGGTCCCCGCTCACCTCTGGCAGTGCTCTCCGTCTGAAAACCTCTTTCCTGCCGCAACCGGCCTCACTCATGTCAGCTGCTTCCCGCAAATCCTTATATTCCGACAGCGGGATCAAGGGACGAATTGAGGTTACTCGGCTGTCGGAATTTAAAAATTTGCGGGACGCGGCTGACATGAGCGCAGTCGGCGAGTGGCAGGTGAGAGGTGTTCAGACGGAGAGCACTGCCAGACGTGAGCGGACCGGCAGAAGGCGCTGAAGTGACAGCCAGTTCTGCTGTCGGGTCCCGACTGCCGCTCGCAGCCACCCGAGTTGCTTCCCTCCCCGGCCACAATGCGGTGGCTCCGGGCCTGGATCGCTGCGGCAACGGTGAGTGAGTTACTGGCATGATCCTCGACCCCCTCCTTCTTAACACTCCTGCCCTCCTCGCAACTTTACCCCTGGCAAGACTCTCCACACGCTGTGAAAGGAACTCTGCCCCCAATTGGTCCCTTGAACAAGTATTGTCATTCAATAAGATGACAACTGATTCAACTTGTCCCGGTGTGCTCCCGTTTTTCCCACCATCTCTCCACCTGCCGTCACCCTTCACCCCGCACCCATTCAATAATTCAGAATGAAGGAGATTTGGAAGCCTTGAGCAAATTGAATTGTTACTGTCTTTATTTTTACGAGAGGACAATCTGCGCATGCACGGTTTAAGATTTTTTTTTAAAGCCTTCTGATTGCCTATCCTGAGTAATCTCTCACGGCACAATCCTGGTCCACACAGATCTCTCCCTGGGTTTCTTGCTAGACTTTCTTGTTGTACTCCTGCCTGGCTGATCTGTAAGTATGAGGGCTGCTACTAACAGATGTTTCTGTTGTTGCTGTAGCAATAACATCTGTAGTTCTTCCATGATGGTCATGATGTAGAATAGGGCAGCAGGGTATTCTAATGACGTCACGCGCACAAATTGGATGCGGTGATGCATAATTACGCGTGATGACGCGTGATTTACGCTTCGACCTATTTTACATATGACGCGTAAATGAGGCGCAAATGACAGCCAAGTGGGACAGGCCCTTGAGAAGGATGAGAGGGCATCTTATAGAATATAAAATTCTTAAGGGATTGGACAGGCTGGATGCAGGAAAAATGTTCCCGATGTTGCGAGAGTCCAGATCCAGGGGTCACAGTTTAAGAATAAGGGGTATGCCATTTAAGACTGTGATGAGGAAAAACTTTTCCACCCAGAGTTGTGAATCTGTGGAATTCACCGTCACAAAAGCCAATTCTCTGGATGTACTCAAGAGTTAGATATACCTCTTAGGGCTAATGGAATCAAGGGATATGGGGAGAAAGCAAGATGGGGTACTGATTTTGGATGATCAGCACTGATCATATTGAATGACAGTGCTGGCTCGAAGGGCCAAATGGCCTACTCCTGCACCTATTTTCAATGTTTAGAGATACAGCGCGGAAACAGGCCCTTCGGCCCACAACGTTAGCGCTGACCAGCGATCACTCCCACATTAACGCTATCCTACACTGCCGTGAAGGGAGAGTGGACGCTGGCACGAATTGGTTGCCGCTGCTCTCTCTTCACACTGTGTTTTTGATTTTCTGTTTTTGGATTGAATTCTGTTTTTAATTTGTGTCTCTGTGATGTCTTTATTATTTGTTATATTCCGATTATATGTTATTCCGATTAAATGTCTATTATTGTTATGTCTGTATTCTTTCTTTATGTGCTGCACGGAGAGGACGCTGGCGCTGTTTGTTCGCCGCTTCTCCGTTTGCTATTGTCTGTTACTATTGTAAAGCGACTTTGAGTCTTAGAAAAGCGCTATAAAAATAAAATTTATTATTATTATTATTACACACATCAGGGACAATTTGCACATACACCAAGCCAATTAACGTACATACCTGTACGTCTTTGAAGTGTGGGATGAAACCAAAGATCTCGGAGAAAACCGGTTACGGGGAGAACATACAGATTCCGTACAAATAAGCACCAGTAGTCATAGCAACATAGAAAATAGGTGCAGGAGTAGGCCATTCAGCCCTTCGAGCCTGCACAGCCATTCAATATGATCATGGCTGATCATCCAATTCAGTATCCTGTACCTGCCTTCTCTCCATACCGCCTGATCCCTTTAGCCACGAGGGCCACATCTAACTCCCTCTTAAATATAGCCAATGAACTGGCCTCAACTACATTCTGTGGCAGAGAGTCGGGATTGAACCCGGATGTCCGGCCCTGCAAGCGCTGTAAGGCAGCAGATTTACCGTTGCGCCAAAGTGCCACCGTGGTTCTATGTTTCCTAAACACACTAGGGACAATTTAGTTTAATACCAAGCCAATTAACCTACAAACCTGTACGTCTTTGGAACAAACCGGAGATCTCGGAGAAAACCCACGCAGGTCATGGGAGAACGTACACAGTCATTACAGACAAGCACCCGCAGTCAGGATCAAACCCGGGTCTCTGGCTCTGTGAGGCAGCAACTACCACTGCGCCAGTGTGCCGCTCCTATTAAACGACAACTTTCACAAAACTTTGCTCACATGGCCTTGTCTTTTCCCTCCATCAGCCAGATATTGGCTCTCCTCCTCAGCTGTAAACTTGGCTTGCAATACACCAAATCCTAAGAGAGGTGAAAGACAACAGAGAAGTTATCATCAAACCAGCAGATAAGGGGAAGAAGAGTTGTCATGGACTAACAACAATACTTATTCGAGACACACAGACTATGAAGTAAAACAGAGCACTACACTAAGTTGACAAAGCCAATCTATAAGGAAACATAATGGAAATTGAAGACATTTTACAATGCCTCAAGAAATCTTAGCGCATATATATGTTTAGTTTAAAGATAGACAATAGACAATAGGTGCAGGAGTAGGTCATTCGGCCCTTCAAGCCAGCACCGCCATTCAATACGTTCATGGCCACCCAGCTTTGTGTCATCTGCAACTTTGCTAGTGTTGCTAGTGTAACCGTTTATCCTGTCTTTGTTTCCTGTCTGCCAACCAATTTTCTATCCATATTAGTACCCTACCCCCAATAACATGTGCTCTAGTTTTGCCCACTATTCTCCTATGTGGGACCTTATCAAATGCTTTCTGAAAGTCCAGGTACACCACATCCACTGGCTATCCCGTGTCCATTTTCCGAGTTACATCCTCAAAAAATTCCAGAAGATTAGTTAAGCTCGATTTGCCCTGCGTAAATCCATGCTGACTCGCACCAATCCTGTTACTGCTATCTAAATGTGCCGCTATTTCATCCTCTGTCCACTGATACATCAGGAGATTGTTTGTGTCTTCCTTCGTGAAGATGGATCCAAAGTAACTATTCAACTCGTCTGACATTTCCTTATTACCCATAAAAAAGTCATCTGTTTCAGTCTTCAAGGGTCCAACTTTGGTCTTAACAAATGTTTTCCTCTTCACATACCCAAAGAAGCTTTTACTATCCTCCTTTATATTCTTTGTTAGCTTACCTTCGTACCTCATCTTTTCTCCACATATATCCTTTTTAGTTATCTTGTGTTGCTCTTTAAAAGTTTCTCAATCCTCTGGCTTCCCGCTCATCATTGCTATGTTATATTTCTCTTTTATTTATATAATGTCTCCGACTTCCCTAGTCAGCTATGGTCGCCCCTTACTCCCTTGGCATCTTTCTTCCTCTTTGGAATTAACTGATCCTGCACCTTCTGTATTTGTCCCAAAAATACCTGCCATTGTTGTTCCACTGTCATCCCTGCTAGGGTATTAATGGGACCACGGTTACTTAAATTATATATGTATGCCTTTACCGAAAATAAATTACCAGAAACATTAGCCGAATCCACAATTACGTTAATACCTAAAAAAGATAAGGACTTAGAAGAACCGGGCTCATATAGAGCCATATCACTCCTAAATACAGATCAGAAAATTTTAGCAAGTCTTTACCAAGAAGATTGAGTAAATATATTAATAAATTGATAAATCCGGACCAAACGGGGTTTATACCTAAAAGACAATCATCTAACAATTTGAGACGCCTTTTTAATATAATGTATTCATACAAAACGGAAAAGGAAAACTTATCAGTTATATCTCTGGATGCAGAGAAAGCATTGATCAGGTAGAATGGCAGTATTTATACAAAGTACTCCAAAAATTTAATATGGGAGAGAATTTTATCAGATGGGTTAAATCACTATATGATAAACAATGGCAAGAATACTAACTAATAATATATTATCTTCAAATTTTCAATTATCGAGGGGCAATAGGCAGGGCTGTGTTTTATCACCCCTGCTATTTGCACTTATGATAGAGCCGCTTGCTGAAAGGATAAGAAGGCATCCGGATATTCAGGGGTATAATACTAAGGATATTAGTTTAAAAAATCACTATATGCAGATGATATACTTTTATATATTACAAACTCCCAAACGAGCATCCCAAATCTATTAAATCTAATAGAGGAATTTGGCTCTTTCTCCGGTTATAGAATAAATTGGAATAAAAGTGAAATTCTGTCATTAAAACCCCAGAAAACAAATCACCTGTTAAAATTTCCATTTAAAATTGCAACGGAAAAATTTAAGTATCTGGGTATTCAAGTTACTAGAAGATACAAATCATTATTTAACGCTAAATTTATACCATTATTAAATACATTTGATTCCCTGATTAAATTTTGGAAAACGCTCCCACTATCACTAATTGGCAGAATAAACGCTATAAAAATGATAGCGCTACCACAAATAATATATTTATTCCAATCTATATCGATATATATACCAAAACACTTTTTTTTAAAATTAGACTTGAATATTTTAAACTTTATTTGGGATTATAAAGCACATAGAATTAAAAGAAATCACTTGTGCAAACCCAAAGAGGTGGGGGGGGGGGGTTTGCACTACCTAATTTTCTATACTATTATTGGGCAGTACATATAAAAAATATAATTTATTGGTTGGACAGTTCTGCTCAACAGTTGGAATGGATAAGAATGGAGAAAGAGGATTGCGCCCCCTACGATCTCGGAGCGATCATCTTTGCCCCAATAAACCTGAATAAGTATATAAGAAGAATCCAGTTATACAAAATACAATACGAATCTGGAAACAAATAAAATCAACTTTAAAATTAAGAAATTTATCAGTGCTAACACCAATAGTGAATAACCCAGTATTTAAACCATCTGGTATGGATAAAACATATAAACAATGGGAAAAAAAAGTGGGAATTAAAAAGGTAGGTGATTTGTATGAATTGGGAAATTTATTTTCATTTCAACAACTAAAATCAAAATTTTAATTGAATAACAATCAATATTTTAAATAGCTACAGGTATGTGACTTTATGAAGAAATATATACCAAGATTCCAAAGTATAATTTTAGACCCACTGGAAGAAGTAATGAATATCAAGGCGGAGTCAACAACATTGATATCATACTTGTATAACAGTATTTTAAACATAGAATTACCATCAACAGAGGCAATTAGAGAAGACTGGGAAAAATAATTAATGATAAAAATCTCAAAAGAAACATGGGAAAAATATTTGATACATATACATAAATGTTCGATCAACGCTAGACATAATTTAATACAATTTAAAATATTACATAGCTTATATTATTCCAAAACTAGGTTGAATACATTTTATCCAAATATTTCTCCCATTTGTGATAAATGTCTTTCTAAAATGCCAATATTACGCACTCATTTGTCTCTTGTACAAAACTTTATAAATTTTGGTGTGACATATTTGATATATTCTCAAAGTTATTTAAGACAAAAATGGAATCTAATACTGAAATGATTATATTTGGAGTAAGTGGAGATGGGGACAATTTAAATACACACCAAAACTCATTTTTCAATTATGGGTTAATAACAGCAAAAAAACTTATACTTAAATTTTGGAAAAATGCTAATATACCAACATTTAAAATGTGGATTAGTAATATGCTGGACACAGCACATTTGGAAGAGATGAGACTCCTCCTAATAGACAAACAAGACCAATTCTTAAGGAGTTGGTCCCCATTTATTGATTTCTTGGATTCATGTGGTGACATTGTATCATGAAAACGAAAAGTTTCAGGTATGGGTGAAAGATGATTTAGAATATTAAAAAATCATCTCATTGTGGCGATTGAATAATCTCCCTCCTGCTTTAACCATATAACATATAACCATATTACAATTACAGCACGGAAACAGGCCATCTCGGCCCTACAATTCGTGCCGAACAATTATTTCCCCTTAGTCCCACCTGCCTGCACTCATACCATAACCCTCCATTCCCTTCTCATCCATATGCCTATCCAATATATTTTTTAATTATACCAACGAACCTGCCTCCACCACTTCCACTGGAAGCTCATTCCACACCGCTACCACTCTCTGAGTAAAGAAGTGCCCCCTCATGTTACCCCTAAACTTCTGTACCTTTCTTTCTTCACTTATTCCTTCTCTTTCACTTTTTCTTTATCTGTTTTTCACTCACGCTCACTAGTATATTCTTCACTTTTCACAACCTCTTTTGCTTCTCTCTTTTCTCACTTCTCTCTTTATTTAAAAAAAAAGAGAAGTTGTACAGAGAATGTAATATGTTAACATAATGTTTGTACCGATGCATTGTACTCACTTCTAATAAATAAATAAATCCCTGCTAGGGAATCTTTCCAGTCAACTTTAGCTAGCTCATCCTTCGCAGCTCCATAGTCCCCTTTGTTCAATTGTAACCGACACTTCCGATATTCCCTTCTCCCTCTCAAATTGTAGATCTAAACTTATCATATTATGATCACTACCTCGAGTTTCCTTATCAAATCCAGTGCATTATACAGTGCGAAACAGGCCAGCGCCAACCTGCTATCCCCGCATACTAACACTATCCTACAAACACAAAGGACAATTAACATTTATACCAAGCCAATTAGCATACAAACCTGTACGTCTTTAGAGTGTGGGAGGAAACCAAAACCTCCCGGAGTAAACCCACGCAGGTCACAGGGAGAACGTAGGAACTCCACATTGTCAGAATCAATTAGAATACCCGAGAATACTTCACATATCACTGAACCTTAATTGGTATTCGTGACAATAAAAGACCTTTGAAACCTTTGAACCACGGGCATGAAAATCCTACATTCTTCCCAAAATACCCAAAACCCGGACAGGTGGGCTGAACCTTCGGAAATACGTCCAGGAAGGTTGAAACAACCACAAACAAAACATTGACTTTCTGGACACCACTGGTTTTAACTTGGAATTTGAAAATGGTGGCCACAAACTAGCTCCCAAAGTCTTTTTACAGACCAACATTGTTGCGCACCACAGGCCACTGTCCAAAACACACTTTCAGTGATATTTTAAAGTCACGTAGAAACTAGGAACTGCAGTCTATGCAATTAAACATCAACGTAAACAGTGCCACACTTCATACTCTTCATCACACTTCATAACAGGCAGATGCCTAAGATTTCACGGACAGCGCGCCAGAGTAATATTCAAGGGGAAAATCAATACAGACCGGTCAACAAACACATCCAGCAGCACCAGACCCAGTCTTTCGTGATCTTGGGCTTGGAAACTAACACGGACAGGCCACCCTTCAGAGGAAGAGGAAGCAGACTGAAGCATTGCGAACGTATGGGCAGGATCTCGAGGTGACCCTAAATTACAATGCAGAACTTTGACAGGATGATCTACAATCTCCAATGAAAACCTATTTTCTTGGGCAGCTAGCCTACAGTTACAACCAGGTGTGTAGGAAGGAACTGTAGATGCTGGTTTAAGACGAAGATAAACACAAAAAGTTGGAGTAATTCAGAGGGTCAGGCAGCATCTTTGGAGAAAAGGAATAAGTGGTTTCGGGTCGAGACCCTTCTTCAGACTAGGTGCTGATTTCATCACCTTTCCCTTCCCCGACACACACCGCTCAAATATTGCATTCCCGAGGCAAACCCTGACACCCGAGGTCAGACCAACCCCCTCCCCAAGCTCCAACTTACTTCAGAGCCCAGCCCCATATCCACAGCCTCCATCATTTCACTCCCAGCTACTCATGACTCATTCTAACATCCCTGATAGACCTGTTACCTATGGGCTCCAGCACTCTCATGATCCCATCCCATCTCCAGCCCCCCGCGGGCCTCAACCAGCGACTCCGCCAACCCTCGCCTCTCCACCGCCCATCAACGGACCAGAGACGTCGCCTCACCTGAATTCCAGGCTCAGCACCAGGCCCACAGCTTATATGCTGCAGACTCAAACACACTAAATGGTCAGACTCTCCTGGGTCCTACTGCTGCCCACCCCTCCCCCCCACAGGGCACATCAGTAATGATTCCACTGGGTCTTCCCCATTCCCTCCTTTTCACCAGGTAACTCCAACCACCTCCCACCCGTACACTACTCATGCCCCCCTCTCTTCACTGAACCCTCACCATCCCTCACAGCACTTTGCCTCAACCTCTGTACATTCCGCTGCCCTCATCTGACCCAAACCCCCACCCTTATCATGTCTTCACCATCCTCAGAACTAGTGTGAACGGGTGATAGATGGTCAGCGTGGACACGTTGGGCCGAAAGTGCTGTTTCTAATCTGTATCTCTAAACTAAAATAATGACCACAAACAAACAGACACCCACAACCTCTTGGCACCACCAGCCATCCTCCAAAACATACGTTCAGAGGGACAGTAAAGACACAACTGATTCACTTCTACCACATTTACACCACAGGTCTTCAACCAATCCATCACCATCTCTTCACTGCACATAAACAAAGGGTGACTCTGGAAGGAAGTTGAAACAAATTAAATCGGACATGAAGTGAATAAAAAAACGTGACCATCATTAGTAGAAACAAGGAACGGCAGATGCTGGTTTATACCAAAGATAGACACAAAGCGCTGGAGTAACTCAGGTCAGGAAGCATCTCTGGAGAAAAAGGATGGGTAATGTTTCAGGTCAGGATCATTCTGCGAACCATCATTAATTGATTGCAAATCAGGATGGAGTAAAGCAAAATAATTGCAGATTCTGGAAATCTGGCCAATCCAAAACAGTGAAATATCTATTTGCCCGAGAATCAAAAATGTGTCTAGAAATCAGTTTTCGTGACCCAAGTCACCAAACTACATGATATTTTCCACAGATTTAGATGAAATATAATTGAGAAGGAAGTCATAACTCGTCATTGCCGAAAGTAGCACATTCATTAATTAAACTAATTAGAAAATGAGATCGGGAAAGTAAGCGC
Organism: Amblyraja radiata; assembly: GCF_010909765.2. Taxonomy (NCBI): domain Eukaryota; kingdom Metazoa; phylum Chordata; class Chondrichthyes; order Rajiformes; family Rajidae; genus Amblyraja; species Amblyraja radiata. Next base: position 19,916,590 of record NC_045992.1, on the reverse strand, counting down.
CATCTAGTGGTCAATGCCCATATTACACGATGGGCAGCCTATTTCCGTGTTGCAGTCCACTTAAACTATATATCATTATAACCATATAACCATATAACAATTACAGCACGGAAACAGGCCATCTCGGCCATTCGAGTCCATGCCGAACACGTATTCTCCCATAGTCCCATCTCCCTGCACTCAGACCATAACCCTCCATTCCTTTCCCGTCCATATATATAACTATCCAATTTATTTTGAAATTATAAAATCGAACCTGCCTCCACCACTTCCACTGGGAGCTCATTCCACACCGCTACCACTCTCTGAGTAAAGAAGTTCCCTCTCATGTTACACCTCAATTTCTGTCCCTTAATTCTCAAGTCATGTCCTCTTGTTTGAATCTTCCCTACTCTCAGTGGGAAAAGCTTATCCACGTCAACTCTGTCTATCCCTCTCATCATTTGAAAGACCTCTATCAAGTCCCCCCTTGACCTTCTGCGCTCCAAAGAATAAAGACCTAACTTGTTGAACCTTTCTCTGTAACTTAGTTGCTGAAACCCAGGCAACATTCTAATAAATCGCCTCTGTACTCTCTCTATTTTGTTGACATCCTTCCTATAATTAGGCGACCATAATTGGACACCATAATCCAGAATTGGCCTCACCAATGCCTTGTACAATGTTGACATTACATCCCAACTTCTATACTCAATGCTCTGATTTATAAAGGCTAGCACACCAAAAGCTTTCCTTACCACCCTATCTACATGAGATTCCACCTTCAGGTAACTGTGCACAGTTATCCCCAGATCACTCTGTTCAACTGCATTCTTCAATTCCCTACCATTTACCATGTACGTCCTATTTTGATTTGTCCTGCCAAGATGTAGCACCTCACACTTATCAGCATTAAACTCCATCTGCCATCTTTCAGCCCACTCTTCCAACTGGCATACATCTCTCTGTAGACTTTGAAAATCTACTTCATCATCCACAACACCACCTATCTTAGTATCATCTGTATACTTACTAATCCAATTTACCACATCATCATCCAGATCATTGATGTACATGACAAACAACAGTGGGCCCAACACAGATCCCTGTGGCACATATCCCTGTGGCACCCCACTAGTCACTGGCCTCCACCTGACAAACAGCCATCCACTATTACTCTCTGGCATCTCCCATTCAGCCACTGTTGAATCAATCTTGCTTATACATTATACCTATATATATTCGAGATAGTAATGTAGGTATAATAATATAATATATTAATATACCTATATATATTCCAGAGAGTAAAATAGGTATAATCATAATATATTTAGATATAATAATATTACATTATATATTATTATACCCATGTATATTCCTGATAGTAATATAGGTATAATAATATAATATATATATAATAATATAATAATTATATAATATATTATATAATATATTATTATACCTATATATATTCCATATAGTATTACATATATTCCAGATAGATATATTCCTCCGTTTTCCTGGAAACGGCCGCTATGTACACCCCCCCTCCCCACACACACACACACACACACACGCGCGGAGAAGCTCCGCGGCACCATGTTCGCGAATCGGCCGCTTTTTAATTGAGACCGCGGCTTCACTATGTTAAATACATAGGCCCCGCGATCGGAGCACCTTTTCCCGGTAAGTTATCGCAGGCAGCTCCGAAATTAGATGATTAAGACGTATTACTCTACAACAAGCTGGCATTAGTGAAATTTTTTAATTTACCATGTTATTGATACATATAGTTTAGGCCCTCAACTTCATGAATGAATGAATAAGTGAATGAATGAGTGAGTGAGTGAGTGAGTGAGTGAGTGAGTGAGTGAGTGAGTGAGTGAGTGAGTGAGTGAGTGAGTTAGTGAGTGAGTGAGTGAGTGAGTGAGTGAGTGAGTGAGTGAGTGAGTGAGTGAGTGAATGAATGAATGAATGAATGAAGGAATGAATGAGTGAATGAATGAATGAATGAGTGAGTGAATGAATGAGTGAGTGAGTGAATGAATGAGTGAGTGAGTGAATGAATGAGTGAATGTATAGCCTCCAAATCACATTTTTTCACAATATAAAGGGTGCAATTAAATTAATTAAAGTCCATACCGATTAATTTAGACTTTAGATCTTACCTTTCAGTTTGAGTTGATTCACAAAGTTTCACAATTTTGTGTTGCAGCACCTCAGCAGGGACTTTGCTTTCAAGTCTTCCACCTCTATCCACTTAGCTGTACATTTTTCAGACTTCTTAATGCTTTTCTCACTAAATTCAATTACCCTGCTGTAAGTTTCCACGACAAAGAACCTTCATCGGAATCTCCAGTAATACAGGCATCAGTGAAGCCCTCTAAGCAATGATGTGTGCTAGCCTGAAACAAAGCGCGTGATTGGCCAACTGGCAGACAACTCAATGTTAAACCATATAACCTTATAACCATTACAGCACGGAAACAGGCCATCTCGGTCCTACAAGTCCGTGCCGAACAATTATTTTCCCTTAGTCCCACCTGCCTGCATTCATACCATAACCCTCCAAACCCTTCTCATCCATATGCCTATCCAATTTATTTTTCAACCTTTCTCTGTAACTTAGTTGTTGAAACCCAGGCAACATTCTAGTAACTCTCCTCTGTACCCTCTCTATTTTGTTGACATCCTTCCTATAATTGGGCGACCAAAATTGTACACCATACTCCAAATTTGGTCTCACCAATGCCTTGTACAATTTTAACATTACATCCCAGCTTCTATACTCAATGCTCTGATTTATAAAGGCTAGCATACCAAAAGCTGTCTTTACCACCCTGTCTATATGAAATTCCACCTTCAAGGAACTATGCACGGTTATTCCCAGATCCCTCTGTTCAACTGCATTCTTCAATTCCCTACCATTTACCATGTACGACCTAAAAGAGAGGGTGGGTTTCTTAAATGTGTATATTTTAATGCTAGGAGCATTGTAAGAAAAGTGGATGAACTTAGAGCCTGGATTGACACCTGGAAGAATGATGTTGTGGCGATCAGTGAAACATGGTTGCAGGAGGGCTGTGATTGGAAACTAAATATTCCAGGATTTCGTTGCTTCAGGTGTGATAGAATTGGAGGGGCAAGAGGTGGAGGTGTTGCATTGCTTATCAGGGAAGATATTACAGCAGTGCTTTGGCAGGATAGATTAGAGGGCTCGTCTAGGGAGGCTATTTGGGTGGAACTGAGAAATGGGAAAGGGGTAGCAACACTTGTAGGGGTGTATTATAGACCGCCAAATGGGGAGCGAGAACTGGAAGAGCAAATATGTAAGGAGATTGCAGATATTAGTAGTAAGCACAAGGTAGTGATTGTGGGAGATTTCAATTTTCCACACATAGACTGGGAAACACATTCTGTAAATGGGCTGGATGGGTTGGAGTTTGTAAAATGTGTGCAGGATAGTTTTTTGCAACAATACATAGAAGTACCTACTAGAGAAGGGGCGGTACTGGACCTCCTGTTAGGAAATGAGATGGGTCAGGTGGCAGAGGTATGCGTTGGGGAACAGTTCGGGTCCAGTGATCACAATACCATTAGTTTCAATATAATTATGGAGAGGGACAAAACTGGACCTAGGGTTGAGATTTTTGATTGGAGAAAGGCTAACTTTGAGGAGATGCGAAAGGATTTAAAAGGAGTAAATTGGGACAGTTTGTTTTATGGGAAAGATGTGGAAGAGAAATGGAGTACATTTAAAGGTGAAATTTTAAGAGTACAGAATCTTTATGTCCCTGTTCGGTTGAAAGGAAATCGTAAAAATTGTAAAGAGCCATGGTTTTCAAGGGAAATTGGACACTTGGTTCGGAAAAAGAGGGAGATCTACAAGAGTTATAGGCAGCATGGAGTAAATGAGGTGCTTGAGGAGTATAAAGAATGTAAAAAGAATCTTAAGAAAGAAATTAGAAAAGCTAAAAGAAGATATGAGGTTGCTTTGGCAAGTAAGGTAAAAGTAAATCCGAAGGGTTTCTACCGCTATATTAATAGCAAAAGGATAACGAGGGATAAAATTGGTCCATTAGAGAGTCAGAGTGGCCAACTATCTGCAGAGCCAAAAGAGATGGGGGAGATATTGAACAGTTTCTTTTCTTCGGTATTCACCAAGGAGAAGGATATTGAATTATGTGAGGTAAGGGAAACAAGTAGAGTAGCTATGGAAACTATGAGGATCAAAGAAGAGGAAGTACTGACACTTTTGAGAAATATAAAAGTGGATAAGTCTCCAGGTCCGGACAGGATATTCCCTAGGACATTGAGGGAAGTTAATGTAGAAATAGCAGGGGCTATGGCAGAAATATTTCAAATGTCATTAGAAACGGGAATAGTGCCGGAGGATTGGCGTACTGCGCATGTTGTTCCATTGTTTAAAAAGGGGTCTAAGAGTAAACCTAGCAATTATAGACCTGTTAGTTTGACGTCAGTGGTGGGCAAATTAATGGAAAGAATACTTAGAGATAATATATATAAGCATCTGGATAAACAGGGTCTGATTAGGAACAGTCAACATGGATTTGTGCCTGGAAGGTCATGTTTAACTAATCTTCTTGAATTTTTTGAAGATGTTACTCGGGAAATTGATGAGGGTAAAGCAGTGGATGTTGTGTATATGGACTTCAGTAAGGCCTTTGACAAGGTTCCTCATGGAAGGTTGGTTAAGAAGGTTCAATGGTTGGGGATTAATGGTGGAGTAGCAAGATGGATTCAACAGTGGCTGAATGGGAGATGCCAGAGAGTAATGGTGGATGGTTGTTTGTCAGGTTGGAGGCCAGTGACGAGTGGGGTGCCACAGGGATCTGTGTTGGGTCCACTGTTGTTTGTCATGTACATCAATGATCTGAACGATGGTGTGGTAAATTGGATTAGTAAGTATGCAGATGATACTAAGATAGGTGGGGTTGCGGGTAATGAAGTAGAGTTTCAAAGTCTACAGAGAGATTTATGCCAGTTGGAAGAGTGGGCTGAAAGATGGCAGATGGAGTTTAATGCTGATAAGTGTGAGGTGCTACATCTTGGCAGGACAAATCAAAATAGGATGTACATGGTAAATGGTAGGGAATTGAAGAATGTAGGTGAACAGAGGGATCTGGGAATAACTGTGCACAGTTCCCTGAAAGTGGAATCTCATGTAGATAGGGTGGTAAAGAAAGCTTTTGGTGTGCTGGCCTTTATAAATCAGAGCATTGAGTATAGAAGTTGGGATGTAATGTTAAAATTGTACAAGGCATTGGTGAGGCCAATTCTGGAGTATGGTGTACAATTTTGGTCGTCTAATTATAGGAAGGATGTCAACAAAATAGAGAGAGTACAGAGGAGATTTACAAGAATGTTGCCTGGGTTTCAGCAACTAAGTTACAGAGAAAGGTTGAACAAGTTAGGGCTTTATTCTTTGGAGCGCAGAAGGTTAAGGGGGGACTTGATAGAGGTTTTTAAAATGATGAGAGGGATAGACAGAGTTGACGTGGAAAAGCTTTTCCCACTGAGAGTAGGGAAGATTCAAACAAGGGGACATGACTTGAGAATTAAGGGACTGAAGTTTAGGGGTAACATGAGGGGGAACTTCTTTACTCAGAGAGTGGTAGCTGTGTGGAATGAGCTTCCAGTGAAGGTGGTGGAGGCAGGTTCGTTTTTATCATTTAAAAATAAATTGGATAGTTATATGGATGGGAAAGGAATGGAGGGTTATGGTCTGAGCGCAGGTATATGGGACTAGGGGAGATTATGTGTTCGGCACGGACTAGAGGGGTCGAGATGGCCTGTTTCCGTGCTGTAATTGTTATATGGTTATATGGTTATATGGTTATATGGTTATTTTGATTTGTCCTGCCAAGGTGTAGCACCTCACATTTATCCCAACACAGATCCCCGAGGCACCCCACTAGTCACCTGCCTCCAACCCGACAAACAGCCATCCACCATTACCCTCTGGCGTCTCCCATTCAGCCACTGTTGAATCCATATTGCTACTCCTGCGTTTATACCAAACAGTTGAACCTTCTTAACCAACCTTCCATGATGAACCTTGTCAAAGGCCTTACTAAAGTCCATATAGACAACATCCACTGCTTTACCCTCGTCAATTTCCCTAGTAACCTCTTCAAAAAATTCAAGAAGATTAGTCAAACACGATCTTCCAGGCACAAATCCATGTTGACTGTTCCTAATCAGACCCTGTTTATCCAGATGCTTAAATATATTATCTCTAAGTATCTTTTCCATTAATTTGCCCACCACTGGTCAAACTAACAGGGTCTATAATTGCTAGGTTTACTCTTAGAACCCTTTTTAAACAATGGAACAACATGCGCAGTACGCCAATCCTCGGGGACTATTCCCGTTTCTAATAACATTTGAAATATTTCTGTCATAGCCCCAGCTATTTCAACACTAACTTCCCTCAATGTCCTAGAGAATATCCCGTCAGGACCTGGAGACTTATCCACTTTTATATTTTTCAAAAGTGTCAGTACTTCTTTTACTTTGAAACTCATAGTATCCATTGCTACTCTACTAGTTTCCCTTACCTCACAATATTCAATATCCTTCTCCTTGGTGAATACCGAAGAAAAGAAATTGTTCAATATCTCCCCCATCTCTTTTGACTCTGCAGATAGCTGTCCACTCTGTCTCTCCAATGGACCAATTTTATCCCTCGTTATCCTTTTGCTATTAATATAGCTGTAGAAACCCTTTGGATTTACTTTGACCTTACTTGCCAAAGCAACCTCATATCTTATTTTAGCTTTTCTAATTTCTTTCTTAAGATTCTTTTTACATTCCTTATACTCCTCAAGCACCTCATTTACTTCATGCTGCCTATAATTATTGTAGATCTCCCTCTTTTTCCGAACAAGATGTCCAATTTCCCTTGAAACCCAGGGTTCTGTTACTGTTTCCTTTCAACCGAACAGGAACATAAAGATTCTGTACTTTAAAATTTCCCCTTTAAATGTGCTTTGATTGGACTAAAAATACCCGGATTTTTTCCGGTTTTTCTCTAATTTATTAAAAATGTGCAAGTCTTGTTCATGACGAGTTTCAGGGGTGATTTATATAATTTCTTTACACAATATGTGAACATTTCATGTAGTTCTGTGACTTGAGTCACGAACCGCTGGAATAAAGCTCCTTGGCCCACAGCCTAATTGCATTCCACAACTTACACCCACGACCGGCCTTTGCTGTCTTATCCCACAAGTTATGTGTGGTAAACAGGCCCTTTGGCCCAACTTACCCACTCCGGCCAACATGTCCTGACTACACGTCCCATCTGCCTGCATTTGGTCCATATCCCTCCAAACTTGTCCTATCCGTGTACCTGTCTGTTTCTTAAATGTTGGGACAGTCTCTGTCTCAGCTAACCCCTCTGGCAGCTTTTTTCCATACACCCGCCACCCTTTGTGCGAAAAAGTCACCCTCAGATTCCTATTAAATAAATTCCCATTCACCTTAAACCTATGGGATTAAGGAATAATCATCTTAATCTGGCAAATGTCCAAGCAGGTTGTTTCAAGAATTAGTGAACATCATACTCAGCTATTTTCCCCATCTATAGGAAATGGATTTCCACCTTCTCCACCTGTGGCATTCCTGAAACGGCTGTGAATAGCTGTGTCCAGTGCCAGTTTTTCATTCTTTGCTGGGACAACATGCTGGAGGGACACTGCTCGGGTAACTGTGGGCAGCCCGGGTACAGGGGCCGTTCCGGCGGGAAACGAAACGTCCGTCGACGACCCGCTCCCGCGCCGCCCAAACATCGCGAGAGGTGACGTCGTGTCTCGTGGGAATGGCGCCAGTTCAAGTGTGAAGCCGGACTGGCCCCCGTCACGTGCCGGGGGAGCAGCTCGGCGGTGGGGGGGGGGGGGGGGGGGGGGGGGGGGGGAGCCTGCACTCTCCGCACCTGGCTCGCTGCATCTCTCACACACTGTCTGCGAGGCTGCTGCTGCCTGAGCTGGAATGTTGCACCAGTGCCTCCGGACACGTGTTTGGGCAGCAAAACCCGTCCCTCACGCTTGCTTCAGAGGGACGGAGCTGTGGCTCCTCTCACTGTGTAAGGAGTGAGGTTCAAGCCAGTGATGGAAGTGCAGACACAGATATGCTCTGAGTGTGGGCTTGATGCTGCACAGAATGCAGCCGCTCTCAAACAGTCCCTGTAGCAACGTGAGGCCGATGGGCTTTGGACAAATGTCAGTGGCCACATCCCAGGAGTTTAAAATCTTTGATCATTTACCCCAATTTTCATACTTGACCACTGCTCTGATTTATAAGTGGTCACAACGTGTGTGAAACAATTTAATGCTGAATGGTTGAATCGGTAGACATCTGTTTCAGAGAATCCCCACAATACACAGCTGTTAGGCAAAACTACCTTCATTATTTAAAGAAAATATCCGTCTCTCAGTATCTTTCACCTCTCCAATGTTCCTGCTCCCCCTCAAATGAATCAAATATCCTTTATGGAAAATAAAAACGTAACCATGTGGTATTGAGTTTAAAATACTGCTGAAGAAATGTAACTAATCAGCTACTGTTGTAACCTTTGAATGAGTCACTCAGTGGCTGAAGCTGGTTGATGTAAAATTCAAGAGAAACATTTTAATGAACACGCTCTCGGTAGAATCTCCCAACTCAAAGTACATTGAGTTTATATTCGCTTTAAACACAGAGGCAACTATAAATAATGAACGGGATCCCATTACTGGCCACATCCTCCCATCTCCACCCCTTTCTGCTTTCCACAGAGACCGTTCCATCTGAAACTCCCTGATCAACTCGTCCCTTCCCACCCAAACCACCCCCAACCAGGTACTTTCCCCTGCAACTGCAGGAGATGCAACACCAGTCCTTCACCTCTCCCCTCCATCCAAGGACCCAAACAGTCTTCCATTCCCAATCTGACCTTTCTGTCCTGGGCCTCCACCATTGTCAGTGAGGCCCAGCGCAAATTGGAAGAACAGCACCTCATATTTCGCTTGAGTAGTTTACACCCCAACGGTATGAACGTAACAATTCAATTTGCCCAAGGCTTCTGAATCTACTTCTTTCTGAATTACTGAATGGTGGGGGGTAGAGGGTGGCAGCAGGTGGAGAGTCTGTGGGGAAAAAACAGGAGCACACCGCGACAAGTTGAATCAGTTGTGATCATATTGAATGACAACACTAGTTCAAAGGACCAATTGGAGGGAGAGTTCCTTTTGCAGCATGTGGGGAGTCTGGCCAGGGGTAAAGTTGTGGAGAGGGAGCAGCGTTGAGAAGGAGGGGGTTGGGGATCATGCCAGTAACCCACTCACTCACCGCTGCCACAGGGCTCTGAGCGCGGAGCCTCCGAATTGCGGCCGGGGAGGGAAGCAGCTCGCGTGGCTACGAGCGGCCGCCAGGACCTCAGCGCCTTCTGTTGGCCCACTCACGTCTTGCAGCGTTCTCTGACTGCACAGTGAGGGGACCAGCTCAAGCGCAATGAACGTAGAGCGGAATGGGTCAGCGGGTGATGGGTAACAGGACAGTGGGCAGTGGAGCTTACTCCTGTGTCAGTATGAACAATGGACCAATTGAGGTTACTCGTACTGACATATGGAGTAAGCTGCACCTCCCGCTGTCCTGTTATCCATCGCCCGCTGACCCGCTCTTGAGCTGGATGCTGGCATGATCCCTGACCCCCTCCTTCTCAACTCTCCTGCCCTCCCCGCAGCTTTACCCCTGGCCAGACTCCCCACACGCTGTGATAGGAACTCTAACCCCCAGCGGCGCTGTCCTTTCTCAGCCGCTTCCCACTTTACAGCCGCTTCCAATCAGCTGCTAGCAATGAGGGATAGACTTAGCTATCCCTCAATACAGCAACATCGTTCTTGATCTATCTTTCTTGGCTAACAACCTAACCTTCGGCCCCCCTGTGATCAATTTTATTTAACGCTGAAATTGAAGATAGACTGCTGGAGTAACTCAGCAGGACAGGCAGCGCAGCAACCTTGGAGAGAAGGCCCTTCTTTAAATTGAACTGAACTTTCGTTGGTGAGAGTAGTTGTGATTGTCTGAAGCAGGGTCTGGACCAGAAATGCAATCCTCTCCCCAGAGCCGCTGCCCGTTCCGCTGTGCCTCCACAGCCTCCCGTGTCCACCTTCACCTCCAGAGCCAAACAAAAAACACAGAGTGCTGGAGGAACTCAGCGGGCCAGGCGGCACCCGCGGAGGGAATAGAACAGGGGCGTCCACAGACCAGGACTCCCCCCCCCACCCCGAACAGAAAGGAGCCGCATATGCAGCCGTCATCGCAAAACGTCAAATAATTCTGGGACTGCAGGGGCGACAGGGTGAGAGAGAGGGAGTGAGAGAGCGAGAGAGAGATGAGATGGGGAGCTGGAGAGAGAGAGAGAGAGCGTGCGAGAGAGAGAGAAGGTGGGAGGGATAGAGCAAAAGACACAGCGTGGGTCCGTAGGTGAATGAATTTACCTGCACACCAAGAAGAAGCCAGTGCTCGCGGTCCGGAGCCATCAATCATGAAATGAGTTTTCAGAAATTCTCAATGTGTCATCAATACATCGATCTACATTCCTCAGTAAATGTAATTGTGTTTTGACCAAGTATTAATTACGCCGCGTTCCTTTGAATAAAATTCACTGGAGTCAAGTACATTTTATTGATGAATGTGGATCGATGCATTGATGACCCATTGTATAACTACGTGTTAACTACTGGCTGTTAACAAATGCGAACAGTGGTAGTTAACACATCATTCTTGTCTGATGGCCGGTGCAGTGGGTTATCTTTATCTCTTGATTCTGACTGTCTACCCTATCTATGAGTCTCATCATTTTATATACTTCTATCAAGTCTTCCCTCAACCTCTGACATTTCAGAGAAGACAATCCAAATCTATCCAACCTCTCCCTGTATCTGAAATCTTCTAAACCAGGCAGCATTCCGGTAAACCTGCTCTGTACCCTATCCAAAGCCTACATAGCTTTCCCGTAATGGGACGACCAGAACTGCATGTAATACACCAAATGCGGCCTCACCAAAAACCTCCAGATCTGCGTCATGACGTCCAGACACTTATATTCAATGCCCCTTGTAATGAAGGCAAACAGACAATCTGTCTTCATTTACAACCAATGTTTTTATGCAGCCTCCTTCAGTGAGTTCTGATGCCTTCCAGGAGGCCACAGAGAAGCCTCGTGGGTCGGTGGAGCCTCGCGGTTCAACCCGGTGTCGTCGGTCGTCGAGGGCACCGGTGGTCGAGGACAGGCCTCGGAGCCGGAGGATACTCCGCCGGAAACAAAGGAGGACCCGGCGTGGAGGAACCGCCGTGAGGGGGGTGAGAGAACAAAGGAGGACCTTGCTCAGGATACTTTGCAACTTAGTCAGCGCCCAAATGTGTAGCGACTATTTGCATACCAAGCAAAGAATTTCACTGTGATTTGTCACATGTGACAAAGTATTCATTCATTCATTATGAACTAGGACTCCAAGTTCCCTCTGCACATCCATGCTGTTAAGGATCTTCCCATTAACTGTATACCTTCCTCTTACATTCAACATCCCAAAGCACAACACCTGGATCAGGATCGAACCCAGGTCACTGGCGCTGTAAGCCAGTAGCTCTACTACTATGACACCGTGCCGCTCATAAAATGCCACCCATGTAGCACAACTAAATAACCCCTGTTCCCACACCTAGTCTAACAAAGGATAGTTGATTGTGGGTTGCGGAAGAGGTGCGAGATTATTGAGTGTGTGTGCACACTGTGAGTGTGCTGACGGGACCTCACCTTGGACCAGAAGTGTGGCAGCTTTTCCAGCTTATCCTCCAACTCTCTCTCCCAATGTTGAGGTGGCCCCCATTTAGTTTAGTTTGGAGATGTGGTTTAGAAACATCTTTGGCCCACCATGTCCTTATTAATCATCCATTCACACTAGTTCAATGTTATCCCAGTTCTTCAACCACTGCCTGCATTCTAAGGGCTATGTACAGAGGCCATTAAACAAACACACCCGCATATCTTTGGGATGTGGGGGGAAACTGGCGCACCTAGAACAAACCCATTTGATCACAGTGAGAACATGCAAACTCCACACACAGAGAAACCAAAGTCGGCATGATACCTGGGCCTCTGTCTCCACCAGCTACACCATTGTGCCACCCATGCTTCTTACATCCGCTGAGCGACCAACCCTTCCCATTGTCCGTCCACCCTGGGACCCCGAATGTCTCATTGCTGACTCTCCAATCTTCTCTCTCCAACATGTTACCAAATCCTGCCCACCATCAGACCATCCAGTCCTGGGGGTGTGCCTCTCTTGAGCTTGTGGAGGGCATCAGGCAGCTCCTCCAAAATTAGGAGACCATTTCGGTGTTCGGCTGACTGGCGGTAGGCCCTCACGCAGGACCAACCATGTACCCTCGCTGGACGCATCCGAACGTGATCACATGACAGGACCGGACTGAGGCACCGATTCTCTCCGTTACTGTGAGAGAGGAGCCATTGTCCACAAGCTGACTCTGGGCTCCATGGAACATAGAACAGAAAAGCACAGGAACAAGCCCGTGCCTGTGCCTTTGGTGATGCCAACACCAAATCTTACCTGCCTGTATATGATCCATATCCCTCCATTCTTTGCATATCCATGTGACCATCCAAAAGTCCCTTAAATGCCACTAATGTATCTGCCTCTTCTCCAGAGAGAAGAAGGGTGAAGCGTGGTCCCAATCATACAGCGTGTGGACTCAACAACCTCACTGAGTGACTCAGGACCACTCAAGCTGCAAGTTCCTCCGCGCTTCCTTCTGCTCTTTTTTATTTTTACAAGATGAGGTTTATTACAACTATAACATTCGGGGTTTTTCCCAAAATTAAACTTTATTCAGAATAACACTCCACTAACTACTACCACAACAACCTGCACATGGACCTGCTCCGAGGATCCAGGGTACTAATGTTTTGGGAAAAGTCTGCTTTGGTATACTGAGATTGATGGCGGGAGTGTGCAGTACTAAGAGGGAACAGGTCATGATTCCGATACCCATGCAGGTTGTGTGCTTAAAGCAGAATTCAAAACTGGCTTATTCACAGAAGATAGAGGGTTGTGGTGGGAGGAAGATATTCTGACTGGAGGTCTGTGACCAGTGGAGTTCTGCAGGGATCTGTGCTGGGACCTCTGCTGTTTGATTCATATAAATGACGGACTTAAATTTAGATGGGATGGTGAGTAAGTTTGCGGACAACACGGAAATTGGAGGAGTTGCAGAGAGTGAGGAAGGTTGTCAGAAGATGCAGTGGGATATAGATCAGCTGCAGAAATGGGCAGAGAAAAGGCAGGTGGAGTTAAACCCGAGCAAGTGTGAGGCATTGCACGTTGGGATGTTGAACGCTAAGGGATAGAATACAGTTAATGGCAAGACCCTTCATAGCAAAGATGTGCAGAGGGATCTTGGAGTCCAAGTTCATAACTCACTGAAGGTGACAGCACAAATAGATAGGGTGGTAAAGAAAGTAGATGGACTTTTTGCCTTAATTACAAGACTCATTGAATATGTGAGTCTGGAAGTCATGATGCTGATATCGCAGAGGAGAAGGGTTTCGGCCGGAAACGTCGCCTATTTCCTTCGCTCCATAGATGCTGCTGCACCCGCTGAGAGAGAGAGAGAGAGAGAGAGAGAGAGAGAGAGAGAGAGAGAGAGAAGAGATGAGAGGCGAGAGATGAGAGAGAGAGCGATAGAGAGAGAGTAGAGAGAGAGGATAGACTAGGATGATAGGAATTGCGCTCACGTAGAGAAGAGAGAGATGAGCTCTCTCTCTCTCCTCATACTGACTCGCTCCTCTCGGAGAGCTCTAGGAGTATGATGAGAGAGAGAGAGAGAGAGAGAGAGAGACCAGCCGTCGCGGACAGCAGACAATGATGTACAGAAGCGTGAGGTTTGTGCTTTTATTGGTACTCTACTGTATTTTACTGTAGTAAAGATAGTTGTTTGTAACCCAGAATGTCATTTCCCTATTCATTAATCCCAATCCTCAAGACCTGTTTTTAATGCATCACAGGTTGTAAGTTTATGTTGGAGCAGCAGCCATTAATTCCAAACAAGAACCAACATTCACAATTTTTGTTCTCATGTAGATTGGAAACTATAATTATTATTTTGGAATTTAAAGGACAACTTTGCAAACAGCAGCGTGTCTACTGAGACAATTGGGTGATTATTGACCTACAGCAAACCAGAAACCTTCATCTGAAGATATTTCACACTGCTTTAATAGAGATTAAGGAATATCAAGACCAGACTGATTTGTCATTTGGCAGATCAAGAATGGTCATGGGGATAGAAACAAAATGCTGGAGTAACCCAGCAGGTCAGGCAGCAACTCTGGAGGGAGGTAATAGGTGACATTTCGGGGTCAAGACCCTTCTTCAGACTGATGTCAGGGGAGGGGGCGGGACAAAGATAGAATGTAGTCGGAGACAGTAAGACTGGTGGGAGAACTGGGAAGGGGGAGGGGATGGAAAAGGAAAACAACAGCTATCTAAAGTTAGAGAAGTCAACGTTCATACCGTTGGGGTGTAAACTACTCAAGCGAAATATGAGGTGCTGTTCCTCCAATTTGCGCTGGGCCTCACTGACAATGGTGGAGGCCCAGGACAGAAAGGTCAGATTGGGAATGGAAGACTGTTTGGGTCCTTGGATGGAGGGGAGAGGTGAAGGACTGGTGTTGCATCTCCTGCAGTTGCAGGGGAAAGTACCTGGGGAAGGGGTGGTTTGGGTGGGAAGTGACGAGCTGATCAGGGAGTTTCAGATGGAACGGTCTCTGTGGAAAGCAGAATGGGGTGGAGATGGGACGATGTGGCCAGTAATGGGATCCCGTTCATTATTTATAGTTGCCTCTGTGTTTAAAGCGAATATAAACTCAATGTACTTTGAGTTGGGAGATTCTACCGAGAGCGTGTTCATTAAAATGTTTCTCTTGAATTTTACATCAACCAGCTTCAGCCACTGAGTGACTCATTCAAAGGTCACAACAGTAGCTGATTAGTTACATTTCTTCAGCAGTATTTGAAACTCAATACCACATGGTTACGTTTTTATTTTCCATAAAGGATATTTGATTCATTTGAGGGGGAGCAGGAACATTGGAGAGGTGAAAGATACTGAGAGATGGATATTTTCTTTAAATAATGAAGGTAGGTTTACCTAACAGCTGTGTGTTGTGGGGATTCTCTGAAACATATGTCTACCGATTCAACCATTCAGCTTTAAATCGTTTCACACAGATTGTGACCACTTATAAATCAGAGCAGTGGTCAAGTATGAAGATTGGGGTAAAATGATCAAAGATTTTAAACTCCTGGGATGTGGCCACTGACATTTGTCCAAAGCCCATCGGCCTCACGTTGCTACAGGGACCGTTTGAGAGCGGCTGCATTCTGTGCAGCATCAAGCCCACACTCAGAGCGTATCTGTGTCTGCACTTCCATCACTGGCTTGAACCTCACTTCTTAAACAGTGAGAGGAGCCACAACTCCGTCCCTCTGAAGCAAGCGTGAGGGACGGGTTTTGCTGCCCAAACACTTGTCCAGAGGCACTGGTGCAACATTCCAGCTGAGGCAGCAGCAGCCTCGCAGACAGTGTGTGTGAGAAGCAGCGAGCCAGGTGCGGAGAGTGCAGGCTCCCCCCCCCCCCCCCCAACCGCCGAGCTGCTCCCACGGCACGTGACGGGGGCCAGTCCGGCTTCACACTTGGGCGGCGATGTTTGGGCGGCGCGGGAGCGGGTCGTCGACGGACGTTTCGTTTCCCGCCGGAAAGGCCCCTGTACCCGGGCTGCCCACAGTTACCACCCTCACCTCACACCCACTTCCCGTCCCTCATCCCCTCCTCCTCTCCCCTCTACTACACAGTAGGGTGACCAAGAACTATGCTCCCCCCCCTCACCAGACTTTCACAACTCTGCTTGCTACCCAGCCGTGTGGTTCCTGTCACGGAGTGACGACAACTGCTCCCCCCCCACACCCTCGCCAATCTCCCCCTCCCTCCATCCTCAAAACAACGACCAGAACTGCCTCTTCCTCTTCCCCTCAACACTCTCCCCTTCCCCTCCCCTCACGGTGACCACAACTGCTCGCCATAAGCAGATAGCTCAGAGAAAGCAGGACAGAGGCAGGGAGGGAGCAACAGATGGATACGGATAAGATGCAGGGTCTGTCGAGCAGAGTCCCTCCAGCATGTTGTCCCAGTAAAGAATGAAAAACTGGAACTAGACACAGCTATTCACAGCCGTTTCTGGAATGCCACAGGTGGAGAAGGTGGAAATCCATTTCCTAAAGATGGGGAAAATAGCTGAGTATGATTTTCACTAATTCTTTAAACAACCAGTTTGGAAATTTGCCAGATTAAGAAGATTATTCCTTAATCCCATAGGTTTAAGGTGAATGGGAAATTATTTAATATGAACCTGAGAGTAGCCTTTTCACACAAAGGGTGGTGGGTGTATGAAAAAAGCTGCCAGAGGGGTTAGCTGAGACAGGGACTGTCCCAACATTTAAGAAACAGTTCGACAGTTACATGGATTGGACAGGTTTGGAGGATATGGACCAAATGCAGGCAGATTGGACGTGTAGTTGGAACATGTTGGCCGGTGTGGGTAAGTTGGGCCAAAGGGCCTGTTTCCACACTATCACACTATGACTTGGCACACATAACCTGTGGAGTAAGACAGCCAAGGCTGGGAGCGGGTGTAAGTTGTGTAATGCAATGGTGTGGATAGTATCTCAGGCAAATAGCTATTACACAGTTTTGGATTGTCCAGATTTCCAGAATCTGCAATTTTTTTGCTTTCCTCCATCCTGATTTGCAATCGATTAATGATGGTTTGCAGAATGATCCTGACCTGAAACATTACCGATTCTTTTTCTCCAGAGATGCTTC
This sequence comes from Amblyraja radiata, assembly GCF_010909765.2. Taxonomy (NCBI): domain Eukaryota; kingdom Metazoa; phylum Chordata; class Chondrichthyes; order Rajiformes; family Rajidae; genus Amblyraja; species Amblyraja radiata. Next base: position 19,899,646 of record NC_045992.1, on the reverse strand, counting down.
CAGCGCTTTATGTCTATCTTTGGTGTAAACCAACATCTGCAGTTCGATGGTTACGTTTTTGGATTATTTTCATGACCGATTTAATTTGTTTGATCTGAGTTACTCCAGCGCTTTGTGTCTATCTTTGGTATAAACCAGCATCTGCCGTTCCTTGTTTCTACTAATGATGGTCACGTTTTTTTATTCACTTCATGTCCGATTTAATTTGTTTCAACTTCCTTCCAGAGTCACCCTTTGTTTATGTGCAGTGAAGAGATGGTGATGGATTGGTTGAATACCTGTGGTGTAAATGTGGTAGAAGTGAATCAGTTGTGCCTTTACTGTCCCTCTGAACGTATGTTTTGGAGGATGGCTGGTGGTGCCAAGAGGTTGTGGGTGTCTGTTTGTTTGTGGTCATTATTTTAGGTTAGAGATACAGATTAGAAACAGCCCTTTCGGCCCAACGGGTCCACGCTGATCATCTATCACCCGTTCACACTAGTTCTGTATTATCCCACTTTCTCATCCACTCCCTGCATACACGGACAATTTATAGAGGCCAATTAACTAGCGATGTTCCACAACCTACCATCAGCGGCACTGTAGATCTGCCACTCCCTCTGCGGGCGATTCCGAAGGCTTTGGGGGTGGGGGGTGGGATTAAAATGCAGGTTTGTATTGATTGTCGGAGAGGGATTTCCTCGGGCTGCTAGCTGATGAAGAACAATCGTTCGCGCTTCCATTCACGGGTTTTTTTCTTACTGGAAGCTTCCATAATCAAATCTGGTTCATTGCACATCACTAAATCCAGTCTTGCCTTTTCCCTATAGGGCTCGACTGTGAGCTGCTCTAAGAAGTCATGTCGTGGGCATTGGATACATTCCTTATCTTGGTATTCACTACCAGCTTGTTTGAAGCTTCCCTACTCTCAATGGATAAGCTTGTTCCATTGAGAGTAGGGAAGATTCAAACAAGAGGACATGATTTGAGAATTAAGGGACAAAAGTTTAGGGGCAACATGAGGGGGGGACTTCTTTACTCAGAGAGTGGTAGCTGTGTGGATTGAGCTTCCAGTGAAAGTGGTGGAGGCAGGTTCGTTTTTATCATTGATAAATTGGATAGGTAGATGGACGGGAAAGGAATGGAGGGTTATGGTTTGAATGCATGTAGATGGGACTAGGTGAGAGTGTTCGGCACGGACTAGAAGGGACGAGATGGCCAGTTTCCGTGCTGTAATTGTTATATGGTTATATGATTTTCCCAGTGTACCTGCATTTTGAAGTCCCTCATAACCACTGTAACCTCTGTTGAGGGCAGACCATTCTTTGTCGGAAAGGTGGATGTCAGGGAGGATGGTTAAGACATGATAAGGGTGGGATTTGGGTCATAGGAGGGCAGGGGAATGTACAGAGGTAGAGGCGAGGTGCTGTGGCGGATGGTGAGGGTTCAGTGAAGCATGAGGTCTAATGTATGGGTGGGAGGTGCTTGGAGTAACCTGGTGAAAAGAAGGGGATGGGGATGACACAGTGGAATCATTACTGAGGTGGCCCGTGGGTGGGGTGAGCAGTAGGACCCAGGAGAGTCCGACCTTTGGTGTGTTTGAGTCTGCAGCATATAAGCTGTGTGCCTGGTGCTGAGCCTGGAATTTAGGTGAGGTGACGGCTCTGGTCTGTTGATGGGCGGTGGAGAGGCGAGGGTTGGCGGAGTCGATGGTGGAGGCCAGCGGGGGGCTGGAGATGGGATGGGATCAGGTGAGTGCTGGAGCCCATAGGTAACAGGTCTATCAGGGATGTTAGAATGAGTCGTGAGTAGCTGGGAGTGAAATGATGGAGGCTGTGGATATGGGGCTGGGGTCTGAAGTGAGCTGGAGTTTGGGGAAGGGGTAGGTCTGTTCTCGGATGTCAGGGTTTGTCTCGGGAAGGCAATGTTTGAGCTGTGTGTGTCGGGGAAGGGAAAGTTGATTAAATCAGCACCTGGTCTGAAGAAGGGTCTCGACCAGAAACCACATTCATTTTCTCCAAAGATGCTGCCTGACCCGCTGAATTACTCCAACATTTTGTGTTTATCTTCGTCTTAAACCAGCACCTACAGTTCCTTCCTACCAAGAGCGGAACTCGCTATCAAAACATGGAGGGGACGGGGGACACAATTGTTTTGCGGCCGCCTGCGCACACTCACACACACGCGCGCGATGCTTCGGAGGCTCAATCCAGCGATAAAATAAGATGAACTCTGCCTGTCTCACCGGATTGACCACAGCCCTGTCTGGACAGACGGGACACCAGCGCTGCTTCTACACGCTGGCCATATTTCCCGCAAGTCCAGGCAGATTCATCTGGCGGGACAGAGAGTGAATTGGGTTTAGCGCTGGCTGTGGGCGCCGCGCCCGTCTGACTGCCGACCTCTCTGGCCACCCGTGTGGGGGGAGGGGCACTCGGGACAGCGCCGGAGACCCGGCCGGGATGGATCCTGGCTGCGGATGAGGCACAGGCCTGTGCCACGTCTCCACCCTCCAATCACCGCACTCTATCCTCAGTCCCACCCTCACTCCCCCCCTTCTCCAATCATTGCGCTGAATCGTCATGTCCCGCCCCCATTGCCTGCTGACCGACGTCTCTCTCGTCCAATCGGCAGAGTGTCCCTCGTCCAATCGGCATACTTGAAGAGTATGAAGTGTGGAACTGTTTACGTTGGTGTTTAATTGCATAGACTGCAGTTCCTATTTTCTACGTGACTTTAAATATCACTGAAAGTGTGTTTTGGACAGTGGATGTGGTGCGCAATAATGTTGGTCTGTAAAAAGACTTTAGGAGCTAGTTTGTCCAGTCTTTCGGGGTCAGCATTTAAGAAAGGAGTCGATGTATTCTGCTACCCGATAGAATTCACTACCACAGTCAGACACAATGGGCCTTCCTAGACGTATTTCCCCAGGTTCTGCCCACCTGCCGGGTGTTTGTGTATTTTGGGAAGATTGTAGAATGTTCATGCCCGTGGTTCAAATGTTTCAAAGGTATTTTATTGTCACGCATACCAATTAAGGTACAGTGATATGTGAAGTATTCTCTGGTATTCTAATTGTTTCTGACAATGTGGAGTTTGTACATTCTCCCTGTGACCTGCGTGGGTTTACTCCGGGAGGTTTTTGTTTCCTCCCACACTCTAGAGACGTACAGGTTTGCATGCTAATTGGCTTGGTATAAATGTTAATTTCCCTTGTGTGTGTAGGATAGTGTTAATATGCGGGGATCGCAGGTTGGCCTGTTTCGCACCGTATAATGAACTGGATTTGATAAGGAAACTCGAGGTAGTGACCAGAATATAATAAGTTTAAATCTACAATTTGAGAGGGAGAAGGGAATATCGGAAGTGTCAGTGTTACAATTGAACAAAGGGGACTATGGAGCTGTGAGGGAGGAGCTGGACAAAGTTGACTGGAAAGATACCCTAGCAGGGATGACAGTGGAACAACAATGGCAGTTATTTTTGGGACTAACACAGAAGGTGCAGGATCAGTTAATTCCAAAGAGGAAGAAAGATTCCAAGGGAGTAAAGGGCCTGTCCCACCAGCATGCGACTGCATGCGGCGAGCGCGACCAAACGTGGTGGCTTGAGGTGTACGGCCTTGCGGGGCCGGTCCCACTTCCAACCGCGGAACCGTATGGAGCTGGTCCCGACATCATACTCACCAATCAGCTGGGCAGGAAGCGGGCCGACTGAATTTGGACGTCGCACGGCGTCGGGTGGTTACGTCATCACGCAACGGCACGCCGGGCGGTGACGTCATTGCGTAACGCCACCGCTAGGCGTATGCCGTCAAGACGCTGCGTACGGCGTCCAGACGCTGCGTACGACCGTCGAGGTGCTGCGTATGGCCTGAATGCGGCAGCAGGCCGAAAGGCCGTTGCTGCGCGGATGTTTGGACAGTGTCAGTTTTTCGGAGCCCCGCACGATGTCTGGACCAGCGCCGCACAACTCCATACGGCTCCGGCGATCGAATTGGGACCGGCCCCGCGAGGCCGTACGGCTAAAGCGACCACGTTAGGTTGCGCTCGTCGCATGCTGGTGGGACAGGCCCTTAAGGGGCGACCATAGCTGACAAGGGAAGTCGGGGGGACAGTGTAAAAATCAAAGAGAAATATAACATAGCAATGATGAGTGGGAGGCCAGAGGATTGAGAAACTTTTAAAGAGCAACATAAGATAACATAAGATAACTAAAAAGGCAATACGTGGAGAAAAGATGAGGTACGAAGGTAAGGTAGCAAAGAATATAAAGGAGGATAGTGTGAATATGTGATCAAACACACTTGTACTTTACACTAGTCTTTAAAGAGAACACAGGGTTACACGTCAGCAGTCTGCTATTGTACCGCGCAGAAGGAGAAGAAGGCGTTATTATAATTGGTAACTAAGGCGTGGTTAGTGGTATTGAGGTAGCTATATTATTGGTTGCATGCATAAACCATCTACAGATAGTAAAAGCTTCTTTGGGTATGTGAAGAGGAAAACATTAGTTAAGAGCTAAGTTGGACCCTTGAAGACTGAAACAGGTGAATTTATTATGGAATAAGGAAATGTCAGACGAGTTGAATAGGTACCTTTGATCCATCTTCACGAAGAATGACACAAACAATCTCCTGATGTACTAGTGGCCAGAGGATGAAATAGCGGCACATTTAGATAGCAGTAACAGGATCGGTCCGAGTCAGCATAGATTTAGGAAGGGGAAATCATGCTTAACTAATCTTCTGGAATTTATTGAGGATGTAACTAGGAAAATGGACACGGGAGAGCTAGTGGATGTGGTGTACCTAGACTTTCAGAAAGCATTTGATAAGGTCCCACATAGGAGAATAGTGGGCAAAATTAGAGCACATGGTATTGGGGGTCGGGTACTGGAGGAGGAGGAGCCATCTTGGTGAACGGCTGCTAGTCAGCAGCCGTCCGTCTTAAATTCGTTTTTTTTAATAGTTTTTAGTGAGTCCTGTTTTTTTGTTTGTAGGGGATATGGTCTTTTAATGTGGGGGGGGGGGGGGGTAGGTGTTGCTTTATTTATAGGTCCCTACCTGGTCGGTGTGGCAGCCTTTTTTCCGGGCTGCCCGTCGACACGTCCTCGTGGCCTACCAACGGGCTTGGAGCGCCGTTTCTTGGCGGGAACCACCCAGCACCTCGGCCTGGGTGGCGGAACAGCATTGGAGCGCTGGAGCGGAGCGGAGCGGAGCGGGCGATGCCTTGCCTGGGTCGCCGCGCTGGAGCTCTGGCGAGCTGGACCGCCGTGAGCAACATCTCCGGGCTGCGGGTCTGCGGTGCGGCGAGGCGGCAGTGCGGAGAGGCGGCAGTGCGGAGAGCGGGCGCCGACTTTTTCATCTGGAGCCTGGGAGCGCCAAACCGGCGCGGCCTTGTCGGCTTCGGCAGCCGCGGGCTCCAACCAAGAAGCGGCCGTTCCAAGTGGCCCAGCCGCCGAAAGGACTCTCCCGACGCCGGGGCAAGACCACCCGGTGAGAACGGCCAGGGACATCGGGCCCCCGTACAGGCAATTGCGGTGGCCTCAATAAGCCTGACTTTGGGGTGAACATGGGGTGGGGACTGGACATTGTGCCTTCGTCCACAGTGCTATCCACTGTGGGGGGATGATTTTTTGTCTAATTGTAGTCCTGTAGGTCTGTGTCCAAGATGGCTGCCGTGAAGAGAGAGGGGACGCTGGCGCGCTTTGGCTGCCGCTGCTCTCTTTTCACACTGTGTTTTTGATTTTCTGTTTTTGGATTGAATTCTGTTTTTAATTTGTGTCACTATGATGTCTTTAATTACTTGTTTTATTCCGATTATATGTTTTTATTCCGATTACTATGTAAGGTGTCCTTGAGATGTATGAAAGGCGCCCATTAAATAAAATGTATTATTATTATTATTACTGACATGGATAGAAAATTGGTTGGCAGACAGGAAACAAAGACAGGATAAACGGTTCCCTTTCAGAATGGCAGGCAGTGACTAGTGGGGGACCGCAAGGCTCGGTGCTGGGACCACATCTATTTACAATATAGGTTAATGATTTAGATGAAGGGTTTAAAATTAACTCTCGCAAATTTGCAGATGACACAAAGCTGGGTGAACATGAATGTATTGAATGGCCGAATGGTCTACTCCTGCACCTATTGTCTATTGTCGGTCTCTTAGCTAATCATATAAATGCGCCATGATTTTTTGAGGCATTGTAAATTGTCTTCAATTTCCATTAGTGTTTCCTTATAGATGGGCTTTGTGAACTTAGTGTAGTGCTCTAACTTCATAGTCTGTGTGTCTCGAACAAGTATTGCTGTTTGTCCATGACAACTCTGTTCTTCCCCTTATCTGCTGGTTTGATAATGATTTCTCCGTTGTCTTTCACCTCTCTTAGGATTTGCGTATTGAAGCCAAGTTTACTGCTGAGGAGGAGAGCCAACATCTGGCTGATGGAGGGAAAGGACAAGGCCAGGTGAGCAAAGTTTTGTGAACGTTGTTGTTTAATAGGAGCGGCACACTGGCGCAGCGGTAGTTGCTGCCTCACAGAGCCAGAGTCCCGGGTTTGATCCTGACTGCGGGTGCTTGTCTGTTCGTTTGTACGTTCTCCCATGACCTGCGTGGGTTTTCTCCGAGATCTCCGGTTTCTTCCCACACTCCAAAGGTTTGTAGGTTAATTGGCTTGGTATAAAACTAAATTGTCCCTAGTGTGTTTAGGAAACATAGAAACACGGTGGCACTTTGGCGCAACGGTAAATCTGCTGCCTTACAGCGCTTGCAGCGCCGGAGTTCCAGGTTCAATCCCGACTACTGGTGCTTATCTGTACGGAGTCTGTATGTTCTCCCCGCAACTGGTTTTCTCCGAGATCTTCGGTTTCCTCCCGCACTTCAAAGACGTACAGGTATGTAGGTTAATTGGCTTGGTGTATGTGCAAATTGTCCCTAGTGTGTTATGATAGCGTTAATGTGCGGGTGCTCGCTGGTCGGCGCTGACTCTGTGGGCCGAAAGGCCTGTTTCCGCATTGCATCTCTAAACATAGAAAATAGCTATAGGAGTAGGCCATTTGGCCCTTCGAGCCAGCATTGTCATTCAATATGATCAGTGCTGATCATCCAAAATCAGTACCCCATCTTGCTTTCTCCCCATCCCTTGATTCCATTAGCCCTAAGAGCTATATCTAACTCTTGAATACATCCAGAGAATTGGCCTCCACTGCCTTCTGTGACGGGGAATTCCACAGATTCACAACTCTGGGTGAAAAAGTTTTTCCTCATCTCAGTCTTAAATGGCATACCCCTTATTCTTAAACTGTGACCCCTGGATCTGGACTCCCGCAACACCGGGAACATTTTACCTGCATCCAGCCTGTCCAATCCCTTAAGAATTTTATATTCTACAAGATCCCCTCTCATCCTTCTCAAGGGCCTGTCCCAGATGGCTCTCATTTGCGCCTCATTTACGAGTCATGTGTAAAATAGGTCGAAGCGTAAATCACGCGTCATCACGAGTAATCGTGCGTCAGCGCATCCGTCTGGTCTGTGACGTCATTAGAATACCCTGCTTCCCTATTCTGCATCATGACCATCATGAAAGAACTACAGATTTTATTGCTACAGCAACAACAGAGACGTCTGTTAGCAGCAGCCCTCATACTTATAGATCAGCCAGGCAGGAGTACAACAAGAAAGGCTAGCAAGAAACCCAGGGAGAGGTCTGTGTGGACCAGGTACATGCCACGAGTGATTACTCAGGATAGGCAGTCAGTCGGCTTTTAAAAAAAATCCTAAAACGCGCACGTGCAGATTGATCTCTCGAAAAAATAAAATAAAGATAGTAACAATTCAATTTGCCGAAGGCTTCCAAGTTTCCTTCATTCTGAATTACTGAATGGGTGGGGGTGAATGTTGACGACAGGTGGAGAGATGGTTGGAAAAACGGGAGCACACCGGGTCAAGTTGTATCAGTTGTCATCTTATTGAATGACAGTACATGTTCAAGGGACCAATTGGGGAGAGAGCGCCTTCTGCCAGTCAGCTCACCTCTGGCAGTGCTCTCCGTCTGAACACCTCTCACCTGCCACTCGCCGACTTTGCTCATGTCAGCCTTTTCCCGCAAATTCTTAAATTCCGACAGCCGAGTAACCTCAATTGGTCCCTTGATGCATGGTGACGCATGGTCGGAATTTAGGGATTTGCGGGAAGCGGCTTACATGAGTAAGGCGAGGAGTGGCAGGAGAGAGGTTTTCAGACGGAGAGTTCTGCCAGAGGTGAGCGGGGGCCGGCAGAAAGCATTGAGGTGGCGGCCGGTTACGCTGTCCTCTCCCGGCAGCCGCTCGCAACTACCCGAGCTACTCCAGGAGTACAACAAGAAAGGCTAGCAAGAAACCCAGGGAGAGGTCTGTGTGGACCAGGTACATGCCACGAGTGATTACTCAGGGTAGGCAGTCAGTCGGCTTTTAAAAAAAAATCTTAAAACGCGCATGCGCAGATTGGTCTCGCGTAAAATTAAAAATAAAGACAGTAACAATTCAATTTGCCCAAGGCTTCCAAGTCTCCTTCATTCTGAATTATTGAATGGGCGGGGGGGTGAAGGGTGACGGCAGGTGGAGAGATGATGGGAAGAACGGGAGCACATCGGGACAAGTTGAATCAGTTGTCATCTTATTGAATGACAATACTAGTTCAAGGGACCAATTGGGGGGAGAGTTCCTTTCGCAGCGTGTGGAGAGTTTGGCCAGGGGTAAAGTTGCAAGGAGGGCAGGAGTGTTAAGAAGGAGGGAGTCGAGGATCATGCCAGTAACTCACTCACCGCTGCCGCTGCGCTCCGGGCACGGAGCCACCGCATTGTGGCCGGGGAGGGAAGCAGCTCGGATGGCTGCGAGCGACCGCCGGGACCCGACAGCAGAACTGGCTGCCACTTCAGCGCCTTCTGCCGGTCCGCTCACGTCTGGCAGTGCTCTCCGCCTGAACACCTCTCGCCGGCCACTCGCCGCCGATTGCGCTCATGTCAGCCGCTTCCCGCAAATTCTTAAATTCCGACAGCCGAGTAACCTCAATTGGCCCCTTGATCGCTCTGTCGGAATTTAAGGATTTGCGGGAAGCGGCTGACATGAGTGAGGCCGGATGCGGCAAGAAAGAGGTTTTCAGACAGAGAGCACTGCCAGAGGTGAGCGGGGACCGGCAGAAGGCACTGAGGTGGCGGCCGGTTCCGCTGTAGGCTCCCGGCAGCCGCTCGCAGCCTCCCGAGCTACTCCTCACCCCGGCCACAATGCGGTGGATCTGTGCCGGAAGTGTCGCAAGTGGGTTACTGCCATGATCCCCGACTCCCTCCTTCTCAACACTCCTGCCCTCCCTGCAACTTTACCCCAGGCCAGACTCCCCAAACGCTGTGACAAGGACCACTCCCCCCCCCCCCCCCCCCCCCACCATCTCCGGAAATACGGTATTTAAAATCATATAGTACCAAGAAATGTACTTACATTAACGGTACACAAACTCCATTCTTCTCTCTTTGTTTCCTAAGATACTCTTAAGATAATGGCAATTTATATTTGAGAAACGTGTGGGCTGCTGCGCATGTGTATTACTGCAAATGCAGAATTTCAGCTGCCTACAGCCCCGCTTGTCATTGACGGCTTGAAGCAGCGCCGACGGCACGTGGGCTGCACAGACCTTCGCGTATTACACGTACTGCGGATGAAAGGCACGGAGAATTATGCCTACCTAAGAGATCGATCTCTTAGATAGGCATAATTCTCCCATGCCTTTACTAGATATATTTAATAATTACCATTTTATAATTGTAGTCAGGGTAGGCAGTGTCTACCTTGCCGACCCTGACGGCTCAACGAGGTTAGAGGTTATATGACGCGTAGAAGGCGGGCCGACTGCGTATGGGCGGCGCACTGTGTTGCATGTTTACGGACGTTGACGCACGGTGATCACCACGCGATACGGCGTGCAACGCTAATGCGTCAGCGTGCGTAGCCAATGCGTGAGTGTGCGTACGCGATACGTCAAGGAGGTGGCGCGCGAGGATTTTGTTACACTATCGCGCACCACAGCGTGCGATTCCACGCCTTACCATGCGCAATGCGTGCGTCACCCACGCGCACACCACGCGTCACGACGCGTTTTCCTATTTTACATATGATGCGTAAATGAGGCGCAACTGACGGCCAAGTGGGACAGCCCCTTAAATTCCAGCGAATATAAGCCAGGATACCATTGGTGAGGTGGATCGCTGGAATGTCGGCGCATATTCGGTAGGCCGAAGGGCATGTTTCCATGCTGTATCTCTAAACTAATCTAAACAGGATGGCTGGTGGTCAGTTTATAAGTTGCCCTGAGAAGCCTCTCGCCTTACACATCCATAATAATTCATTGTAGGTTGATACAAAGTTTGGCTGCATTTCGCTGTAAACTGGAAGTGTTAGACTTTCAAAATGGACTTTCAAATAAAGTCTTCAGAAAGAGAGAGAAAATAATCCAGTCACAAAGTACTCTAAACGCAACAATTGGTGTGCTAACCAGCTTTTGTAGCTGAAGGATGAGGTGCAGCCATTCACACCTCTATTCATTACAACTGTTCAGTGGCTGCGTTTCCCTTGGAGCGGTTGGCTTGCCTGTATTTGTGAGATGCAGGTTCTGTCTGCACACTGCAGGGGCGGAAAACCCGGGGGGGGGGGGGGGGCAGAGGGGACACGTTCCCCCCCCATGTGTTGAGAGGTGGGGGACATACCCCCAAGTTTTTGTAATCCCGATTTTAAAATCTCCGCTTTTAGCACTGGATTGAGCCTCGGAAGCCTCGCGTGTGTGTGTGTGTATGTGCGCATGCCCGCCAAAAGATTGTGCCCCCCATCCCCTCCATGTTTTGATAGCGAGTTCTGCTCTTGTTGCACAGGGCCTCAGAAAGTGCCCTTTGCACTCAATTTGTACTATTCTCTGACTTTTACGGTTGATGCTGTTATCAGACGACACAATGGACAGGGTGCACCCAAGTTAAGGGTGCAATCCCATTCTTCCAACCTATCTCATTGTAACTGATACAAATGAGTGTTGAATATTAGGATTATATGTGTGCAATGGAGTTAAAAATGGGTTTTCTTTTATTGATTTCAGCAATTGATATTTTAAATGAAAAGGGGGAGGTACGGCTTGCATTTCGAACCACAAATGCAACTGAAACTTCCAGGAATGAGAAACGTATAATAAAGAAATCTTCAGCAAATTGTTCAAAATCACAATTACCGGCTCTAAGAATGAAGTCGCCACACTCAGGGTGATGTGGGTCGGTCAGAAGAGAGGGAGCGAGCTGCACGTGAACCACAGCGAGCACCACACCGCTGAGGTATGACTGACTGACTCTCTGACGGAGTCAGGGGTGAATTTAGTGCCTTCACATGAGCAGCTCCAGGGAGCGATTGCTTCTTCAATGTGGACCTGCCCCCCCGACAAAACTCTTGCCCACACGCTTTAGGACCGGGAGGGGGGCGAGGGGGGGGGGGGGGGGGTCCGCCGCATTGCACTGTTGGCTGTGTGAATTGGTAAGTCATCTGTCTGTCTGTGGGGTTGGGATGACTGGCTCTGGCGGGTGGGTGGACTTGCGCCATCGCGCTTGGAGGGGTAGGGGGGTAGGTGGGTGGTGCCAGAGGTAATGACAAGATTGCCAGCCTTGGTGGATTTGTCACGAGCCAAGTTTACGGTTGAGGAGGAGAGGCAGCAAGCGGCTGGTTGGCTGGCGGAGGGGAAAGGCAAGGCCAGGTGAGCAACTTGCTGTGCACCTTGTGTACTTTGTGCGTCTGAGTTTGAGCTTCAGCCGAGCCCGATGTGTTGCAGGTGCGACACACTCTACGTGGGTCTCTGTGAAGGCAAACACAGCGGGGGTGGGTGATGGCTCCTTGATCTCCAAACCCTCAGCCTGACCATCACCTGGTGCTTGCTCATCCAGATTCCACACAGGACCTCGGTCTCAACACAGCTTCCTGCTCCTTCGATGGGACGAGTCAGGAAAGGTTTCCCTCACCTTCACCCGAGCAGTGTTGTCAATCCCTTGTCCTCCTCCCAGGGCACTCTTTGCATGGCCATCGCAACGGAGGCAGTGAGCAGAATTTTCTTCTGGAATGAGAGTTACGTTGCCTGTAAGTCTCGATCTGTAAAAATACTCAAGGACTCAAATCATTAACCATCAGCAATTGGTTGATTTTATATGCGCAAGGGGAGATGTGTCTCAGTCAAAGGCTGTGATCACATTTCCAATGTTAGTCAGCATAGCAGGATATTTATACACTAAGGGATGACTTTTGATGATGTGAAGTAGATCAATGTGTTAATCACAGTGCTGAGTTTGCAGTAATCACCTAGGTTGAACATTATTGTGTGAACTATCCCATTATACTTTATAGTACTAAAGATTTTTCGTATATGCTCCCTCCTCTTTTTCCTTTCGGACAACTGGCTGATCTTTTTCTGCCATAATAGTGAGTGTGTGAAACTCTTCTTTAACAATCTTATCTGGGTTGGTTGGTTGCGCCAGCATTAGCGCTGGTGCTGTGGTGACAAGGCCGTAGCTGCCTGAGCTCAGCAACGCCGGATCGGGGCAGCAGCATAGTAAAAGGCGGTTATTATGACAACAACTATGAGGAGACCCTGTAGTAGGCTGGTACCGATGCTTCCCAGCCACTCTGACACAAAACCCCTCTGGGCCCAAGAACTGGTTGGCTCTTAGTGTGACTTTGCGGATTCCTTGGGAATATAGTTTGCTAGATTAATAATATTTCCGGAATTATCCGGGACCTGTGATGATATTGAGTTTACCCATCCAAGAGCCCAAAACTGAAGTCAAGACTTTAAATCTAATCTGTTACAGAAACTTAGAAAATAGGTGCAGGAGTAGGCAATTCTGACCTTCGAGCCAGCCCCACCTTTCAATATGATCACGGCTGATCATCCAAAATCAGTACCCCATTCCTGCTTTCTCATGTTAAAGAAAACTTTAAAACACAACACAAAGATCGGGTAAGACAATGAAGACTTTGTTCAAGAGTGCTGAATACAATGATCACTGGGAGCAATCCAGGGAATTGCTCAACGATCAAAGATTCATCTACTCCTTATACAGAATTTTGTGTATTGCAGAAGACGGTAGCTCTGCTGGTGAGGGATGGAATTCAGTCCCTTGCGAGGGAAGACATAGGGACTGACGAGGGAGAGTCACTGTGGATTGAGTTGAGGAATTGTAAAGGCAAGAAGACACTAATTGGTGTTATCTACAGACCCCCAAATAGTAGCCCGGATGTAGGGTGTAAGTTGCAGCAGGAGTTAAAACTAGCATGGGACAAAAGTAATGCCACTGTGGCGATGGTTGATTTCAATATGCAGGTAGACTGGGAAAATCAGGTTGGTTCAGGACCTCAAGAAATAGAGTTTGTAGAGTGCCTCCGAGATGGATTCTTAGAGCAGCTTGTAATGGAGCCGACCAGAGAAAAGGCAATTCTGGATTTAGTGTTGTCCAATGAACCAAATTTGAAAAGAGAACTCGAGGTAAAGGAACAGCTTGGAGGTAGTGATCATAATATGATTAGTTTTAATCTGCAATTTGAGAAGAAGATTAAATTGGAAGTGTCAGTGGAACTAAGGGAACTATGAAGGCATGAGAGAGGAGCTGCTCAAGATAGACTGGAAAGGAATCCTAGCAGGAATGATGGTGGAACAGCAATGGCGGGAATTTCTGGGCATAATCCGGAAGACGCAGGATCATTTCATTCCAAAAAGGAAGAAAGATTCTAAGGGGAGTAGGAGGCAACCGTGGCTGACAAGAGAAGATAGGGATAGAATAAAACTAAAATAAACGATGTATAACACAGCAAAGAGTCACAGCAAAAGAACTCAGCGGATTGGGAAACGTTCATAAGCCAACAGAAGTACGAGGGGAAGCTGGCTCGGAATGTAAAGAAGGACAGTAAAAGCTTCTTTAGACATGTTAAAGGAAAAAGAATAGCAAAGTCAAATGTGGGTCCCTTGAAGGCAGACACGGGTGAAATTATTATGGGCACCAAGAAAATGGCAGAAGAGTTGAATAGGTACTTCGGATCTGTTCACTAAAGAAGACACAAACAATTCCCAGATGTACTGGAGTACAGAGGATCTAAGGGGGTAGAGGAACTGAATTAAATTTTCATTAGGCGAGAAATAGTATTGGGTAGGCTAATGGGACTGAATGATAATAAATCCCCTGGGCCTGATGGTCTGCATCCCAGGGTCCTCAGGGTGGTGGCTCTTGAAATAGTGGACGCATTGGTGATCATTTTCCAATGTTCAATAGATTCAGGATCAGTTCCTGTGGATTGGAGGATAGCTAATGTTATCCCACTTTTCAAGAAAGGAGCGAGAGAGAAAACGGGGAATTACAGGCCAGTTAGCCTGACTTCGGTGGTGGGAAATATGCTGGAGTCAATTATTAAAGAGGTAATAATGGAGCATTTGGATAGCAGTAAAATGATTAGTCCAAGTCAACATGGATTTATGAAAGGGAAATCATGCTTGACTAATCTTCTGGAATTTTTTGAGGATGTGACAAGTAAAATGGATGAAGGGGTGTGGTGCCAGTGGATGTAGTGTATCTAGACTTTCAGAAAGTCTTTGATAAGGTCCCGCACGGGAGATAAAATTAGGGCACATGGTATTGGGGGTAGGGTGTTGACATGGATAGACAATTGGTTGGCAGACCGCAAGCAAAAAGTAGGACTGAACGGGTCTTTTTCAGAATGGCAGGCAGTGGCGAGTGGAGTGCCGCAAGGCTCGGTGTTGGGGCCGCAACTGTTTACCATATAAATTAATGATTTTGAAGAAGGAATTAGGAGCAACATTAGCAAGTTTGCGGATGACACAAAGCTTGGTGGCAGTGTGAACTGTGAAGAGGATGTTAGGAGGTTGCAGGGTGACCTAGACAGGTTGAGTGAGTGGGCAGATGCGTGGCAGATGCAGTATAATATAGATAAATGTGAGGTTATCCACTTTGGCGGCAAAAACAAGGGGGCAGATTATTATCTCAATGGGGTGAGGTTAGGGAAGGGGGGGAGGGGGGGGGGGGATGCAGCGAGACCTGGGCGTCCTTGTACAGCAGGCAGTGAAGAAAGCTAATGGAATCTTGGCCTTCATTACAAGAGGAATTCAGTATAGGATTAAAGAGGTTCTTCTGCAGTTGTATAGGGCTCTGGTGAGACCACATCTGGAGTATTGTGTGCAGTTTTGGTCTCCTATTTTGAGGAAGGACATCCTTGTGATTGAGGCAGTGCAGCGTAGGTTCACGAGATTGATCCCTGGGAGGGCGGGACTGTCATATGAGGAAAGATTAAAAAGGCTATGCTTGTATTCACTGGAGTTTAGAAGGATGAGGGGGTATGTTATAGAAACATATCTATATTACTAAAAGTCTGTTCTTGACCGGTTTTGGCCATCTGTGCTGCGATTCCCGAGAGAACGCCGCCACCTACGGCCGTCATTTTTGGCCACCGTGCTCAGAGCCCCCCTCCGCCGCATGTGTGCCAAGGATTTTCCCGTCGATTAAAAATGACAGAGATATTATTTTTTTTTACAAAATTCCCCATTCTCTCTGCTGCCCCCGCTGGCGGCAGGGGGAGAGACTATAAAACCAGGAAGTGGTGTGCCACACAGTCTCTTCAAGATGGAGGAAGGCAAAGGGTCACGTTTCTCTGAGCTGTGAATAACACTGAACACATGTCTACTCAAATGTAAGTGCCCTTAGTGGTTCTAAACTGCTTGCAGAATTTGTCTATTGGTTCTAAAGCTTGAAAAAAAAGTGACTATTGGTTCTAAGGCTTGCAAAAAAATGCCTATTGGTTCTAAAGCTTGCAAAAAATGGCTATTGGTTCTAAAGCTTTCAAAAAATCTCTATTGGTTCTAAAGCTTGCAAAAAAGTGTCTCTATTGGTTCTAAAGCTTGCAACAAATGTCTATTGGTTTTAAAGCTTGCAAAAAAAGTGTCTCTATTGGTTCTAAAGCTTGCAAAAAATGTATATTGGTTCTAAAGCTTGCATAAAAATGTCTATTGGTTCTAAAGCTAGCAGAAAAATGTCTATTGGTTCTAAAGCTTGCAAAACAAATGTCTATTGGTTCTAAAGCTCGCAAAAAAATGTCTATTGGTTCTAAAGCTTGCAAAAAGTGTCTCTATCGGTTCTAAAGCTTGCAAAAAGTGTCTCTATTGGTTCTAAAGCTTGCAAAAACTGTTTCTATTGGGTCTAAAGCTTGCAAAAAATGTCTCTATTGGTTCTAAAGCTTGCAAAACATGTCTATTGGTTCTAAAGCTTGCAAAAAATGTAAATTGGTTCTAAAGCTTGCAAAACGTGTCTTTTGGTTCTACAGCTTGCAAAATAAATTACTATTGGCTCTAAAGCTTGCAAAAAGTGTCTCTATTGGTTCTAAAGCTTGCATAAAAATGTCAATTGGCTCTAAAATGCTTGCAAAAAAATGTCTATTGGTTCTAAAGCTTGCAAAAAATGTCTATTGGTTCTAAAATGGTTCATACTAGCGCTCCAGAAAGCCGCCCCTCCCTCCCTCCCTCCCTCCCTCCATCCCTCTCCCCCACCCCCTCCCCCACGCCTCCTCCCTCCTGGTTGGCTTGGCTTGGGTGTGTCTTGAAATTGAAAGGCACTACTTACTGCAAATGGTGGCATGAAGTTGAAAGGCACTACTTACTGCAAATGGTGGCTTGGTTGCTTTGGCTTGAAGTTGAACGGCACTACTTACTGCAAATGGTGGCTTGGGAGCTTTGACTTGAAGTTGAAAGGCACTACCTGCAAATGATGGCTTGGGTGTGGCTTGAAGTTGAAAGGCACTACTTACTGCAAATGGGGGGCGTGGGTGCATTGGCTTGAAGTTGAAAGACACTACTTACTGCAAATGGTGGCATGAAGCTGAAAGGCACTACTTACTGCAAATGGTGGCTTGGGTGCTTTGGTTTGCAGTTGAAAGTCAGTAGTTACTGCAAATGGTGGCTTGGGTGCAATGGCTTGAAGTTGAAAGCACTACTTACTGAAAACGGTGGCTTGGGAGCTTTGGTTTGAATTTGAAAGGCACTACTTACTGCAAATTGTGGCTTGGGAGCTTTGGCTTGATGTTGAAAGGCACTATTATTGCAAATGGTGGCTTGGTTGCTTTGGCTTGAAGTTGAAAGGCACTACTTACTGCAAATGGTGGCTTGGGAGCTTCGAAGTTGAAAGGCACTACTTCCTGCAAATGATGGCGTGGGTGTGGCTTGGGTGTGGCTTGAAGTTGAAAGACACCACTTACTGCAAATGGTGGCATGAAGTTGAAAGGCACTACTTACTGCATATGGTGGCTTGGGAGCTTTGACTTGAAGTTGAAATGCACTACTTACTGCAAATGGTAGCTTGGGTGTTGCTTGAAGTTGAAAGGCACTACTTACTGCAAATGGTAGCTTGGGTGTGGCTTGAAGTTGAAAGACACCACTTACTGCAAATGATGGCTTGGGTGTGGCTTGGGTGTGGCTTGAAGTTGAAAGGCACTACTTACTGCAAATGGGGGCGTGGGTGCATTGGCTTGAAGTTGAAAGGCACTACTTACTGCAAATTGTGGCATGAAGTTGAAAGGCACTACTTACTGCAAATGGTGGCTTGGGTGTTTTGGCTTGAAGTTGAAAGGCACTACTTACTGCAAATGGTTGCATGAGGTTGACAGGCACTACTTACTGCAAATGGTGGCTTGGGTGCATTGGCTTGAAGTTGAAAGGCACTATTTACTGCTAATGGTAGCATGAAGTTGAAAGGCAGTATTACTGCAAATGGTGGCTTGGGAGCTTTGACTTGAAGTTGAAAGGCACCTCTTACTGCTAATGGTGGCTTGGGTGTGGCTTGGGTGTGGTTTGAAGTTGAAAGGCACTACTTATTGCAAATGGTGGCTTGGATGCAATGGCTTGAAGTTAAAAGGCATTACTTACTGCAAATGGTGGCTTGGGTGCATTGGCTTGAAGTTGAAAGGCACCACTTACTGCAAATGGTGGCATGAAGTTGAAATGCACTACTTACTGCAAATGGTGGCTTGGGTGCTTTGGCTTGAAGTTAAAAGGCACTACTGTAAATGCACTTCCTGTTTGCACTGTATATTGATTTTAGATAAAACGCTACCACTTACGGCTGTGATGTGTGGCCATCTTACTCAGTCCCCCTCCGCTGAGCAGGTGCAGAGAATTCTTCCCATCAATGAAAAATAAAAGTGTTATTAGTTTTTTTAAAAGTTGAGAATCTCTCTCCTGTCAATCACTCCATGAAAGCCACACCTTTTCCGGTGGGGGGGAGGGGTTATAAAACCCGGAAATGTGGGTGTGGCTCAGTCTCCGCAAGATGGAGGAGGGAGAGGTCACGACTCGCTGTCTTTAGTGGCTTTGCACCCTACTTCAAATGGTGTGAAACTGCACTTGAATTTGGTGGCCTTGCACCCTGCTTGAAATAGAATTTCAAGGATTAGCCGTGAGTCAACTACCAGCCCACCAGCCGTGACTGAGTGAGTTGCCAGCACAACAGGCTTGATTGACTGAGACGCCAGCCCAATAATCCATTTGGCGCACAATTTGCATACTAGCCCTCTGGAAACCATTCCCTTCAGCCCACAACACCCATACTAGCGCTCCAGAAAGCCCCCCCCCCCCGAACAGGCCACCAATATTAGAATTGGTGGAGAGGTGGAATATTGCGTTGGATGACCAGCCCTCCTGTGTGATGCTGGGACCCAACGGGTCCCACTTAGTCTAGTATAATTATAAAAGGACTGGATAAGCTAGATGCAGGAAAGATTTTCCCAATGTTGCGCGAGTCCAGAACCACAGTCTTAGAATAAAGGGGAGGTCATTTAAGACTGAGGTGCGAAAAAACTTTTTCACCCAGAGAGTTGTGAATTTATGGAATTTCCTGCCACAGAGGGCAGTGGAGGCCAAGTCACTGGATGGATTTAAGAGAGAGTTAGATAGAGCTCTAGGGGCTAGTGGAGTCAAGGGAGAAGGCAGGCACGGGTTATTGATAGGGGACGATCAGCCATGATCACAATGAATGGCGGTGCTGGCACGAAGGGCCGAATGGCCTCCTGCATCTGTTTTCTATGTTTCTATGGTCCCGTGAACTAGTATAGTCATTCAATAAGATGACCACATCTGGAATGACAACTGATTCATGTTGACCCGGTGTGCTCCCGTTTTTCCCACCATCTTTCCACCTGCCATCAACCATTCAGTAATTCAGAAAGAAGGAAAACTGGTAGCCTTGGGCAAATTGAATCGTTACTTTATTCCTGCGTCTTCCGGATTATGCCCAGAAATTCCTGCCATTGCTGTTCCACCATCATTCCTGCTAGGATCCCTTTCCGGTCTACCTTGAGCAGCTCCTCCCTCATGCCTTCGTAGTTCCCTTTGTTCAACTGCATCACTGACACTTCCAATTTAACCTTCTTCTCAAATTGCAGATTAAAACTAATCATATTATGATCACTATCTCCAAGCGCTTCCTTTACCTCGAGTTCTCTTATCAAATTTGGTTCATTGGACAACACTAAATACAGAATTGCCTTTTCTCTGGTCGGCTCCATTACAAGCTGCTCTAAGAATCCATCTTGGAGGCACTCTACAAACTCTCTTTCTTGAGGTCCTGAACCAACCTGATTTTCCCAGTCTACCTGCATATTAAAATCACCCATCACCACAGTGGCATTACTTTTGTTACATGCCAGTTTTAACTCCTGCTGCAACTACACCCGACATCCGGGCTACTATTTGGGGGTCTGTAGATAACACCAATTAGTGGCTTCTTGCCTTTACAATTCCTCAACTCAATCCACAGTGAATCTACCTCGTCAGTCCCGATGTCTTCCCACGCAAGGGACAGAATTCCATCACTCACCAGCAGAACTACCCCCCCCCCTCTGCCCACCTGCCCGTCCTTTCTATAGGATGTATAAACCTGAATATTAAGTTCCCAGGCCCGTTGATCCTGCAGCCACGTCTCTGTAATCCCCACAATTTCATATCTACCAACTTCTATCTGAGCCTTAAGCTCATCTACTTTACTTCTTATACTTCGCGAATTCAAATACAGTGATTTTAATTCCTTACGCATCTCACCATTCACATCAATCCCTATTACACTTGACCATACTCTCCTGTCCCTTTGTGAGCTTTCTTTCCCGTTAATTCTGGGGTCATTAACTATCCCTTTACTCCCTTTAACTCAGTCCTTGACTATCCCATTTGACAGCCCCCCCTTATTTAGTTTAAAACCACCTGTGTCGCAGTGGCAAACCTGCCTGCCAGAATGCCGGTCCCCCGCCTGTTAAGGTGCAATCCGTCCCTTTTGTACAGTTCCCCTTACTCCAAAACAGATCCCAGTGGTCTAAGAATCTAAATCCCTGCCCCCTGCATCAGTTCCCCAACCACCCATTCAGGTCCTGTATCTCCCTGTTCCTGCTCTCGCCAGCACGAGGGACTGGAAGCAAAACGGAGATAACCACCCTGGAGGTCCTGCTTTTCAGCACTTTTACGAGCTCTCAAAAGTCACACTTCAGAAAATTCATCCCTTTCTTTCCGACATTGTTTGTGCCAACATGCACGACAATTTCTGGCTGTTCATCTTCGCCCTTGAGGATTTTCTGCACTCTGTTCATGACATCCTGGATCTTGGCACCCGGGAGGCAGCACACCATCCTCGAACCCGGTCTGTTGCCGCAGAAACCCCTGTCCGTACCTCTCACAATTGAGTCTCCAGCTCCAGTTGCCTGACGTCGGCCTCTTTGGTTTTGGCTAAACAGCGCTTTTTGCTTCGCAAGCCAGTGCGCCACTCGGAGCGTCAACGTCTTCTGTCCCGACCCAGCTTCTAAGTGGGTGAACCTGTTCACAAGAGGTACAACACGCGGGGACCTGTGCATTCTATGTTTACTTCCCTTTCTCGCTGTCACCCACCTTCTCTCTTCCAGTACATTAGTTGTAACAATTTTGCTGTAGGACTCGTCGAGGAACGATTCAGCCTCTCGGACGAACCTGAGGTCATCCACTTGCTTCTCCAGTTCCCCAACACGGTCCTTCAGGGGCTGTACCTGGATGCACTTCTCACATTTGTAGCAGCCAGAGGCACAAGCGGTGTCCTTGACCTCCCACATACTGCAAGCATCGCACTGAATCAGCTTGCCTGACATCTTCTTTCGTCTCTCCCTCTCCAGCGTATTGCGTAGTCTCCTCCTAGCCGAAGACTCTCGAGCCAAAGACTCACACTTTACTCACAAGGCCGCTTTCCTAAAGCAGCCTTACATACATTGGCTGATAAATTGCCTAATTTACCAATTTACAAACCAAATTCCTTAGTTTTAAACTGTTTGTCCCCTGTGACTTATTCAACTTCCCCCACGGGCTTGAGCCAATCAATGCTTCTTCCTGCTTCTCCTTGGTGCTGCTTCTTCAAAATCAACGTAAGCTCTGTGTTAAGTCTGTCTGCGTTTTGCCACTCTTTTTCAATTGTTTTTGCGCAAATTTTAAAACTGCGCAAACTGTAAGAGGACAAGATGAGAGGGTGGGCGGGCAGGCAGGCAAGCTTTGTTCCGATCGGTGGTCTAATGTAAAAGGTAACAAAGTTTAAAAATCATAAAAACTGCATAAGCGCAGATCGATCTGCTCTCCTGCCAGTCAGCGCCACATGGATTAGTCTTTTCTCCTTACACTCAGCGGGACGGACCGCCACTTCCTGCGCCATCGCATATTTACTGGAGCTGATGGCCGGCGGAGGCTTCCAATCGGACACACTTTTCGGATGGAACGGAAGCCCAGCCCGGCGCATGCTCCAAATGGAAAGCAGAGAATCTGATCCCCGCGGAGGAGAACGTCCAGTAACCAGCGTCCGCTGTGAGTTCCCATCGCACTGTCAGTTCCATCCCCTTCCACTCTGGTCGCCCTCGTTGACTCCTGTCCCCCATGATACCCCTCTCCCTCACAACCCCGTCTTTTCACCGAGCTCTCTCCCTGCCCCAACCCCCTCCCTCCATAATCCTCCCTCCCCCACAACTCGCCCTACACATCCGCCCATACACCCCCGTCCACCCACACTCCCTGCCCACAACCACCCCCCCACCACACCCCATCTCCCCTGCTCACACCACCCGTCTCCTCCCCCCACAACCTGCTGACCACACCCGCCCCTCCCTCATCCCCCCGCTCACACAAGCCCCCTCCACCCACAACCGCCCCCTAACCCACACACCCCTCTCCCCACGACCTCCCTGCCCACTCACCTCCTCCCTTGCCCACTTGCCCCCCTACCCGCGCCCATACCCCCCCCTCCCCCTGCCCTCACAACCCCACCAACACACCACCCTCCCCTCCACCCACACATACCTCCTCCCACAACCCCCCAACGAAATGAAAAAACTTTCAAATTAAGGATGTTTCATTCTAACTATATTTAATATAAAATAATTATAAATAATTTAAAAAAAAGCATTAACATTTATGTCAGAAATTGACAGGGTTGTGGGAAATAAACATGGAGCGTGGGCGGGGTAGAGGTAGGAGGGTTGTCGAGCGCGGGGTAGCCAACTTCCAGCATCACATCACTGGATCTCCGTGGACGCGGAACCGGTAGGTGCAGGTGTATTCTGGATGACCCCAGTTGTTATTCACCATCAGTTCAATTAGTTTAAATGCTGCAGCATCTTTATTCTACAAAGCAAAAAAAACATGACGACAGATCAGGGAACCTGTGCTTCAGTATGAAAGTACTGCAGGCAGGAGAGAAGATGGATTAGCTACTGTAAAGAGGAGTCATAACACACTGTATCTTTACTACTGTTTATTCGTGATACACATACGTTGCTGCCCTAGCTGTTCGTGGTCTGTCACCGGAGCTAGAGAGAGAGAGATCAATGGGTGGGAAGGTTGTAATTATACTTGTGATATGGGGAGTGGTTAGTAGTGGTGAGGTCACTATGTTAAAGGTACATGCACATGTCATCTACATCCTTCCCCTTGGAAATGAAAAGCAATACAGTAGTGACAGGGCGACCACGTCTCATACGTTACGAGCAAGTAAGCAAACAGTTAAGCAAAATCACCATAACGGACAGGCGGCCTGACCACCCGCCCGGACCGGGTACGCAGCTCGCCATCTCCCCCCTCTGCAGGAAGAACAGGAGCAGGAGCAGGAGCAGGTGCGTGTGAGCGAACCGGGGACCCGGGAGGAGAAGGAGAAGACGGAGACGGAGGAGGGGATGCAGGCGCAGCAGCGGGAAGACGGGCGGGCCAGGGAGGACTGGCTGTTGGAGAGAGGGGCTGATAGAGCTGAGAAGGCAGGGACCGAGGCATGCGTGGAGGCGCAGGCAACGTGGCAGACAGCGGGGGGGCAAAGGGGGCGGCAGGCGGTGGTGGGGGCTCGTTGACAAGCCGCAGATGTTGGCGGGACCGGCGGTAAATGGTATCGTCATGGTCGACTAGATAGGACCGCGGCGAACCAGCAGTACCGACGATGATGGCAAGCCTGGAGTGACCGGAGGGGGACTGCATCCGGACGACTTGGCCAGGGAACAGACGCGGGAGGGGACGGCAGGACTTGTCGTGGGAGCGCTTTTGGATTTCTTGCTTGAGGGCAATGCGCTCCTGGACGGCAGCGGGCTGGAGAACAGAGGGCACGAGGGACCGCTGGGTCACCGGGATCGGAGGTCTCGTAGTGCGAGACATCAGCCGCTGTGCTGGCGAACCCAAGGCAGGGTCGCGGGAGATGTTTCGAATGTTGAGGAGGGCCAGGTAAAAGTCAGAGTGGGACAGTCTACAATGTTCCAGCAAGTCCTTAGCACTGCGGACAGCGCGCTCTGCCAGGCCGTTGCTTTGCGGGTACTCTGGGCTGCTGGTATAGTGTCGGAAGTTCCAGCTGGCAGCGAAACGCCGAAATTCGGCACTTGAGAACTGGCTGCCGTTGTCCGATTGAAGACTTGCCGGGGAGCCAAAGGTTGCGAAGTGGCGGCGCAGCTTCGCGATGACGGCCGAAGAGGTGAGGGAGTGCAGTTGGTCAACCTCGAAACAGCTGGAGTACGAGTCAACAAGGACCAGGAAGTGCTTGCCAAGCCACTCGAAAATGTCAGTGGCGACGACCATCCAGGGCAGCTCGGGGGCAGGCTGTTGCAGAAGCGGCTGCCGTTGCTGATGGGGAGCGAGGCTATTGCAGGTAGAGCAGGCGCAGACACTCTCCCGGATGTCTTGGACCATGCCGGACCAGTAGAACAGACTCTGGGCCTGAGACAGAGTGGCCTCGGCCCCAGGATGGCCGTGGTGGGCGGTCTGAAAGTAGTGGTCTCGCAGCGCAGCTGGCACAACGACCTTGTGTCCCTTCACGACCACGCCGTCGTGCAGCACGAGCTCGTCACGGACCAGGAAGTAGGGCATGGCACCAGCCGGCAAGGATGAACGACGGTCTGGCATGCCCTGCCGGATGACGTCGGCAAGCTGCTGCAGGGCAGGATCCTTGGCAGTGTTGCTGACCATGGACTGCATCTGCTGTGAAGGCACAATGTTAACGTTAAGCACCATCAGGTGGATTCATATGGATGGCGATCGGTGGACGTTAGCGGTGCGCGGGACAGCGTGTCGGCCACGAACATGTCCTTGCCCTTGCGATATACAATTCTGAACGTAAAACGCTGGAGCTGCAGCATCATGCGCTGCAACCGGGACGAGGCAACGTGGATCGGCTTGTTGAGGATAGAGACCAGGGGCTGGTGGTCGGTCTCGATCGTGAAGCTGTTGCCCAGAATATAGTCCTTGAGCTTGGAGCAGGCAAACACCACAGCAAGCAGCTCCTTCTCTATTTGAGCATAGCGCTGCAAGGCAGGGGTCATGGTGCGGGATGCGTAGGAAACAGGCAGCTGCAGGCCATCGTGGAGCTGCAGGCAAGCAGCACCAAGACCGAACTTGGAGGCGTCGTAGGTGAGAACAATGGGACGCTGCAGATCGAAGAATTGGAGAGTGGGGGTACTGACCAGCCTGGACTTCAGGACGTCGAAAGCTTTCTGGTGATGCGGGAACCAGGCCCAGGCAGTGTCCTTCTTGATCAACTCCCTCAGGGGCGCGCTCAGCTCGCTGAGGTCGGGGATGAACTTCCCCAGGTCATTAACCATGCCCAGGAAACGCTGCAGGCTGGGCACGTCGGTGGGTGAAGACATCCCGGAGAACGCAGCCGTCTTTTGCGGGTCAGGCTTCAGCCCCGAGGCAGTAAAGACGTGGCCCACATAGGTGACCTCCGGGACGCGGAAACGGCACTTCTTTGGGTTGAGATTGAGGTTGATTTTACGGGCCCGGTCCAGGACTTGACGGAGGTGGAGGTCGTGCTTTGCAACGTCCTTACCGTAGACCAGGATGTCGTCAACGATGATGGCACACGGCAGACCGGCAAACAGCTGCTCCATCGTCCGCTGGAAGACCTCGCTGGCAGAGTTAGAAACATAGAAACATAGAAATTAGGTGCAGGAGTAGGCCATTCGGCCCTTCGAGCCTGCACCGCCATTCAATATGATCATGGCTGATCATCCAACTCAGTATCCCGTACCTGCCTTCTCTCCATACCCTCTGATCCCCTTAGCCGCAAGGGCCACATCTAACTCCCTCTTAAATATAGCCAATTAATTGGCCTCGACTACCCTCTGTGGCAGGGAGTTCCAGAGATTCACCACTCTCTGTGTGAAAAAAGTTCTTCTCATCTCGGTTTTAAAGGATTCCCCCTTATCCTTAAGCTGTGACCCCTTGTCCTGGACTTCCCCAACATCGGGAGCAATCTTCCTGCATCTAGCCTGTCTAACCCCTTAAGAATTTTGTAAGTTTCTATAAGATCCCGAATGGCATGCGGAGGAATCGGAACCTGCCGAAGGGCGTGCTGAAGGTAGTCAGGTAAGAGGACCGCTCGTCCAGCGGTATCTGCCAGAAGGAGTTCTTGGCATCGAGAACCGAGAAGACAGTGGCCGGGCCAACCTGTTCAGCGACGTCCTCCACTGTTCGCATGGGGTAGTGCGGGCGTTTGATGGCAAGGTTCAGGTCTTTGGGGTAGATGCAAATGCGAATTTGACTTTTGTCCTTTTTCGCAGCAACAACCATGGTGGAGACCCACCGGGTGGGATCGCTCACCTCCTTCAGGATGCCCATGGTAACCATGTTGAGCAGCGTTGACTCCACCTTGTCCTTCATGGCGAAGGAGACGCGGTGTGGTGGACAGATCACAGGTTCAACACCGAGGTCGACAACGATCTTGTAGCTGCAGGGCAGCTTGCCCAGCTTGTCGTCAAAGCGGTCAGGGTATTCGTGCAGGGGGTCCATAAGGGTCCACATCTGGTGGATATCACGGTGGAAAGAGACCAAGCCGAGGTCCTGGCACGCCCGGGCGCCCAACAGGGTGATGTTGTTCGTATCCAGTAGATAAAAAGTGAGGGGCCGAGAGGCCTGCAGTACCTTGCAGTGCAGGGTAGCCCTCCCCACCGGAACGATCACGCCTCCCCCGTAGGCATGCAACATGGAGTTATCGGGAGTAACTTTCTCATCAGTCCTTAACTTCCTGAAGAGGCGTGTTGACAGTGTCGGCCCCCGTGTCGATTTTCGCGGTGAAGGTCGAGCCGTTGACAGTAACGCGAACCGAAGGGTCCGTTATCAGTGCAGGTGCATCCAACAGTGAAAATATGCTGGTCTCCCCCTGGGAGGAACTTGTATCAGACAAAGGGAGTTCGTCAGGCTGGTACTGGGAACCAAGCGGGCTATCAGCTTGAGCAAGGTTGTTTAACATTCGCCGTGGAGCAGGAACTGGCTTCCCACGGGAGCGGCAAGCGGCAGAGAAATGGTTTAATTTCCTGCAAAAGTCACACGTTTCGTCCAGTGCAGGGCACACATTAAACTGATGGGAGGCAAAGTTGCAGTTGGGGCAACGCTGTGGGCTGCTACCCCCGGGTGCAAGGGAACCCCGTTGCCGTTGCGGGCCAGCGTACCGCCGGCGGCCAGCAACACTGGTAAAGTTAATGTCATGATCAGCAGACGACACCGCCGAGGCGACAGCCTCAGCCATGCGGGAGGCGTGCAGAGCCTCGTCCAAAGACAGGTCGTGCTTCCGCAGAAGTTCAGCCCTTAGCTTTTCATCCTGAAGGCCATACACTAGAATGTCCCGGGTCAGTTGATCGGGGGTCAGCGCGTCCAGGCGGCAACGCCTGGCCAGGTGTCGCAACGCGGCGATATATTTATCGATTGACTCTCCAGGGATCTGACGCCGGGTGAACATTTTAAAACGCTCTAGAATGCAGTTAGTGGGGATGTCGCACATTGCGGTAAACTTAGCCATAAGACATACCGGGTCCCGAGCATCGTCATCTGCACCATAGACAAACGACTCAGACCGTTCCAGGGCATCAGGACCAGCCAGGTTGAGAAGCAGAGTAGCCTGTATCGCAGGGGTGGCAGCGGGATGGGCGATCGTGACGTAGTGTTGGAAGTCACGTCTAAAGACACCCCACCGATGGGCAATGTCTGAGTCGAAGACAAGCATATCGGGCTTGCGGCAAGAAGTAGCCATGGCACGGGAGATACAAAAAAAACACTCAGGATAGGGAACTGGGTCAAAAGTAAAGAAAACCCGACAAACGGGAGGCGCAAAGGTACGTTCTGACACCATGTAAAGTATTATCATAACACACGGTGTCTTTACTACTGTTTATTCATGATACACATACGTTGCTGCCCTAGCTGTTCGTGGTCTGTCACCGGAACCAGAGAGAGAGAGATCAATGGGTGGAAAGGTTGTAATTATACTTGTGATGTGGGGAGTGGTTAGTAGTGGTGAGGTCACTATGTTAAAGGTACATGCACATGTCATCTACGGCTACAAAATTAGACTTAAAACATCCTGCTGATCATGGATTTCAGGACAGTCTATTCAATTACATACAGCATTGATAACAAGCATTTTATCATGGAAAAGGTAGATGTTTTACAGAGGTATAAGAAGAACATGGATCTCAAATTACAGCAGGAAATACTGGGAGCAACAGCTTTACTCCATGTCGCATCGTGGATGGGGAGAGAACATGCGTATTTACACCGGCTTGCTTTGTGGCAACTGACAAATTGTGAATAAAGTGGCCATGAAAAATAAACTTCTACTGTGGAAAGATAAATGGCTGGAGTAACTCAGTGGGTCATGCAGCATTCCTGGACCTGCCTGTCCTGCTGAGTTACTCCAACATTTGGTGTCTTTCCTTGGTAAACCAGCTGGTTCTTGATTCAACAATCCGTAATCTGGTTTGGTTCAGCAAGTTTGAACCTTGTAGATGCTTCAAGTAGTTCAGTCACTGATCCAGCTCTCCTCGGTTTCCCTATCTCTGCATCTGAAAACATGTTTATCCTTGACCAGATTGCATGAATGGTCAATTTAAAAAAGTATCTCTGCACACCTGCTGCCTGACACAAGTATTTCTAGCATTGTGTTTCAGTCCTCCATCACCTGCAGATTTGCAATTTTGTATTTTTAACGTCATTTGTTCCAGTCAATATGATACTTGCAATAATACGAGTCTGAAGAAGGGTCAGGACCTGAAACGCCGCCCATTCCTTCTCTCCAAAGATTCTGCCTGACCCACTGAGTTACGCCTGCATTTTGTGTTCATATTCGGTGTAAAGCAAGTGCACTAGCAGCATGTCCGTTACGGCGCCGATTTCTGCCGTTTTTCTAATCCAGGTGAGTTGATTGAAGGTATAAATAATGTAGGTTAATCGGCTTGGTAAATAAGTAAATTGTCCCTCGTGTGTGTCTTGTGAGTCTGTGGAATTCTCTGCATCAGAGGAGGGTTCTCTGGAAACGTTCATGAGAGAGCTAGATAGGGCTCTTGAAGAAAGTGGAATCAGGGGATATGGGGACAAGGCAGGAACGGGATACTGATTGTGGATGATAAGCCATGATCACATTGAATGGCGGTGCTGGCTTGAAGAGCCGAATGCCCTACTTCTGCACCAATTGTCTAGTGATACTGTTAGTGTGCGGGGATCGCTGGTCGGTGCGTACTAAGGGCCTGTTTCAGCACTGTATCTTTACGCTAAACTGAAACATGGGTGAAGTCAGCACCAAAACTCAGAATCACAGTTCAAACACCAGTGAGCTAACTGTCAAATATTGGCACATGCCAGATTTTGCTTAACAGTTACTACATCGCAAAGCCTATTTTTGTAAAAGATAAATAGATATTTGAGGCACAGGAAAATAAAAGCTTGCAGGAAAAGGCCAAGGTTATAGGATTGTTCCAGCAAAGAATCAATGATCCCTTCTGCATTCCATACCTGCACCTCAAACGTCTGGATTGAATACCCTTCCTCATTATACGTATACTGTCCCAACAGGACCCCTTCGGCTTGATTTTCATCATTCAAGCATTGTGAACAAAAATAAATTAGTAAGCATTGTACACAGAGAATTACTCTCCAGTCACCCCAACAATTATACCAACCTGATGAAAGCAGGACTTTCATCCTTGCCTGGAAGAAAGCTTGGTTGAATATATAAAGTCATTTCATTTCAAACAGAACTAGTAGTTCCCTAAAAGTCAATTGGAAAAATGCCCTCACCTCATTTAGCACATGAAGTGGATCTGTACACAATCAAACAGAATGAAACGATGTCCTGCATACGTTGCTTCAACCAATCTGTGATGGAATCAGTGTGTCCCACCACAGGGGCCTCATCAGGCACCTCTATACCCACAGAACTAGAGTGGAAGCAGGTCATCCTCAATCCTGGGAGAATACCAGTGAAGAATTGTTCACCCGGCACTCAGGAAAGCATTGGCATAAAAATTGTCCCTAGTATGTGTAGGGTTGTGTTAACTTTAATCTCATCTATTGGTTGTAAAGTTGCTTAATCACTAAATAATGCTTTTGTGGTTAGCAGTGTTGAGGATTGTGCAATAAAGTGACAAAACTCAGCGAAGACAGTGAAAACTCAGAATCACAGCTCAAACACCATTATGAGCAATTTGTGTAGCATGGAAGATTGAAGATTATATTAGAGGGGCCTTCTATTTGAGGGATTATTGTTCTGAGGTTACGTACAGAATAATGAAAGACACAGAGTAGATGTGGAAAGGACGTTTCCACTGGTGGGAGAGACTCGGACCAGAGGTCATAGCCTCAGAATTAAAGAGTGCGCCTTTAGAAAGGAGGTGAGGAGGAACTTCATTGCCACAGAGGGCTGTGGAGGTCAAGTCATTGGATACTTTCAGGGCTGCCAACTCTCACGCTTTGAGCGTGAGACACACGCATTTCGACAAATTCTCACGCTCTCACGCTGATCACAAATTTTGCATGCTCTGTCGTGAAAAATTCGGTGATCAACAAGAATTTCAACTGCATGGGCCGCGGGTGGAGAGCCGGAGCGGAGGGAGGGATGGACGCAGCGGCGGGGGCAGTGTGATCAAATGCAACCCAAAATATGCTTTCTCCGATTTCCTCTAAATCTTTATTTGCTTAAAATCTTATACCCTCTGGATTTAGGCTCCTCTGTAAGCTATAGGCAAATGCTGGGATTAGTTGTACGGGTACTTGATGGCTGACGTGGCCGTGTTGGCCACAAAGGATCTGTTTCTCTGCAAAATGACTCCATAAGTGGAATTTAAAAATCTAAACTCAATTGAAGATTTGACAAACATACTGGCAATCTACATTCAGGTGAGAGGAATGGGTAGCATAAAGCATTGTAGTTTGGTTAAAGCAGATGGAAGGAGCCCACCTTTCCTTCAGGAAGGATATTTTTGCTATGGAGGGACCACATCAAACGTGCAGCAGATTAACTGTAGGGATGGCAGGGGTGACGTCTGAAGAGCAATCTGGTCAATATTCACTGGGATTTGGAAAGAATGATAATCTTATAGAAACCTAGACAATTTAGAAGTTCTAACAGGACTGGAAAGATTAGAGGTAAGATGGTCCTGATGATGGGGAGTTTCAGGACCAGTTTCACAGTGCAAGGATAAGGCGAGGATCATGTAGAACTCAGAGGGGGAGAAATCTCTTCATCCAGAGTAGTGAACTACCATCTCCAGTTTAAATTCCATTTGGAATATTTTGGAGGACCAATAAACCAAGAACCAATTCTCTATCATGGAATACATTTGAAATCAGATCGTTCAATATACTCATTTGTTAAATATTGTTTTTGTAGCTAGAGGGACCAAGAGGTATGGGGAGAAAGGTATGGAGAGTCCCCCAACTGGGGATCAATTTGGATGATCAGGCATGATCACACTGAGGGGTTGAGTGGGCTTGAAGGGCCACGTTGCTTACTCTTGTTCATAATTTCCATGTTTCTATTCCATATCCCAGAACTGTGGTACTGAACAAGCACGCATGATGGGCCAATACATGACTTTTGTTGACATATGTATCAATACCTTGCATTCTTCTGACTGGGAAGAACTGTTAAGCAGACAGAGTATGTTTCACATAAACCTGGGGAAAGCAGAAGGCACACACTAGTTGTGGTGCCCCCAACAGCAAATCTTGAAGTTGTGGACCTATAGCGTCTCTGTACGTTTCTGCCTCTAGGAGAGGATTCAAAGGTCACTGCTTCCAAGACAGAAGGGAGCAGCAGTACAAGGATTATATACCTGATTGACAGCTCTGTGTGAGTGAGATTGGTACCACAGTGGAATGCCAAACAGACTATGAATAGTCTTGGTCTCTAACGTCTCTGTGCAGCGCGTGTGGATTACAGTGCCACCTAACAAGAGAACACATTATAATCATATCACTGAATGGACAAAGTTAATCATGAATCCTTCAAGAAATATGCAGGTTTACAGAGAACTGGTTCTGGACTCGTCCAACATTGAGAACATTTTTCCTGCTTCTAGCTTCTCCAGTCCTTTTATAATTTTATATGTTTGCATAAGTTCTCCCCTTATCCTTCTAAACTCCAGTAAATACAAGCCTAGTCTTTTCAATCTTTCCTGATATGACAGTCCCGCCATCCCAGGGATCGACCTCGTGAACCTACGGTGTACTGCCTCAATCACAAGGATGTCCTTCCGCAAATTAGGAAACCAAAACTGTACACAATACTCCAGATGTGGTCCCACCAGAGCCCTATACAATTGCAGAAGAACCTCTACTGCTATTCTGAAATCCTCCTGTTATAATGGCCAACATTCCATTAGCTTTCTTCACTGCTGTACCTGTAAGCCAGCTTTCAGTGACGTGCACAAGGACGTCCAGGTCTCGCTGCATCTCACCCTTACCTAACATAACCCCATTGAGATAATATTCTGCCCCTTTGTTTTTGCCGCCAAAGTTAATAACCTCACATTTATCTATATTATACTGCATCTGCCATGCATCTGCCCACTCACTCAACCTGTCCAGGTCACCCTGCAACTACCTAACATCCCCTTCACAGTTCACACTGCCACCCAGCTTTGGGCCATCTGCAAACTTGCTAGTATTGCTCCTAATTCCCTCTTCCAGATCATTAATATATATGGTAAACAGTTGCGGCCCCCAACATCGAGCCTTGCGGCACTCCACTCGCCACTGCCTGCCATTCTGAAAAGTACCCGTTCACTCCTTCCACCATATCAGCCGTCATGTACAACAAATAATCCTTCCTTCATAGATGCTGCCGCACCCGCTGAGTTTCTCCAGCATTTTTGTCTACCTTCGTTTTTCCAGCATCTGCAGTTCCTTCTTAAACATAAAAAATAATTTCACCCGTGTCTGCCTTCAAGGGACCCACATTTGACTTTGCTACTCTTTTCCCTTAATATATCTAAAGACACATTTACTGTCCTTTTTTATATTCCTGGCCATCCCCCCCTCGTACTTCATCTTTTCAGCCCATATTGCCCGTTTTGTTTCCTTCTGTTGTCCTATGAATGTTTCCCAATCCTCTGGCTTCTGGCTACTCTTTGCTGTGTTATACATCTTTTCTTTTAATTTTATTATGTCCTTAACTTCTCTCGTCAGCCACGGTTGCCTCCTATTACCTTAGAATCTTTCTTCCTTTTTGAAGTGAAATGATCCAGCGTTTTCCGGATTATGCCCAGAAATTCCTGCCATTGCTGTTCCACCGTCATTCCTGCTAGGATCCCTTTCCAGTCTATCTTGGCCAGCTCCTCTCTCATGTCTTCATAGTCCCCTTTGTTCAACTGCATCACTGGCAGTTCCGAATTAACCTTCTCCATCTCAAATTGCAGATTAAAACAAATCATATTATGATCACTACCTCCAAGCGGTTCCTTTACCTCGAGTTCTCTTATCCACAGTGATTCTACCTCGTCAGTCCCTATGTCTTCCCTCGTAAGGGACTGAATTCCATCCCTCACCAGCAGAGCTAACCCCGCCCCCCACCCAACTACATGTCTTTTCTATCGGATGTATCACCCTAAATGTTAGGTTCCCAGGCCCGATCCTCCTGCAGCCACCTCAGTAATCCCCACAATGCCATATCTACCAACCTTTAACTGAGCCTCAAGCTCAAGCTACTTTACTTCTTATACTTGGCCATACTCTCCTCTCCCTTTGTGAGCTTTCTTTCCCGTTAATGCTGGGGTAATTAATTATCCTTTTCCTCTCTTTCCCTTTAACTCCGTCCTTGACTATCCCACTTGACCCCCCCCCCCTATTCAGTTTAAAACCACCCGTGTGGCAGTGGCGAACCTGCCTGCCAGTATGCTGGTCCTTCACCTGTTAAGAAGAACTTTCCAATTTGTCCAAGAACTCAACACATCCAGCACAACTGCAGAAATAATTTAATGTTACAATCGCAATTGTTTAATTAAACTTGAAAGCTAATTTTCATACAATGTCCAACAGGTTGGAGCACAGAATCCAACTGAAACTTTCAATGTACAGCTGAATGGCCACCAGGTGGCAGTGGTTGGATAAGTACCCTCCCAAATCTTAACCATTTACTTGCTCTCATAATTTATCCATTCAATACAACTATAATAAACAAGGAGCTATTTTTGCAAAAAATTAAGTACAGTGAGAAAGATTTCTATAACATAAAATGGAAGCAAAACTTCTACCAGCTGACCAAGGTATAAAAATATTGTTATTTGTGAGCAGTTAGCTGGGAACATGTGCAACAAATGACTGCTGTCTGCATAGGTCATTTTCTCAATTATATAAAGCCATATAGCATTACACCTGACCTAGTTTAGAGACTAACCAGAAAGGACAATTTATATTGAAGAACATATAGTTTTCATATATTGTAGAACATATATTTACATCGCAGGAACAGACCCTTTTGGCCCACTGTGTCTGCACCGACCATGACGTCAGCCTAACTCATCCCATCTGACTGGACATGGTCTGCATCCCTCTACTCCCTGTCTGCACATGTATCTGTCTAAATGCCTTTCAAAGATTACTATTGTATCTGCTTCCACCGCCTCCCCCGACAGCAAACCCACAGCTGTGCAAGAAAAACTTGCCTCACACATCTCCTTTAAACATCTCCCCCTCTCACCTTAACTCGATGCCCTCGCGTATTTGACATTTCCACGCTGGGGAAAAGACTGACTACTCCATCTATATATCTCTCATAATTTTATACACTTCCATCAGGTATCGTCTCAACCTCTCGTCTCCGTTTGTCCAAGCTCCCCTTATAGCTAATATTCTATTCCAGCATTCTGTCTACTCCAGGCAGTATCCTGGTCATTCTGCAGATGGCTGAAACCTAAAGCAGATCTTCAGTTTTCTGCACAATTCCAATTAAATCCAATGTTAGCTTGAGAAGACCCAAGCTTCTATCCACATTTAAAACCATGAGCTTGTCTTCTTTTCTTGCACTTCTACAGGTGTTTAAGATTTCATTCGTCTGCCACTAGTTGCATCTCCACCGATCCAGCTGGTATCGACGTTCATCTCAAATGTCTCCTGGTCTCCAGTCTATCTATTTTGTTCTCACTTTCTCTGCAACTTAAACTTTGCTTTAAGGAATAAAACTGGCTAACCAACAGAAACGCACAGCACAGGGCAGCACAGTGACGGATCGGTAGTTCTCCTGCCTGACAACACCAGAGATTTGGGTTTGATCATGACTACGTGTGCTGTCTGTACGGAGTTTGTACATTCTCCCTGTGACCGCATGTGTTTTCTCCCGTTTACTCCCACACTCCAAAGATGTACAGGCTTGTAGGTTAATTGTAAGTTGTAAAAATGGCCAGAGGGCAGAATAAGATCCACCTTTTCTTCATACGCATCAGGGTACAAGAGCAAAGAAGTGATGGGGGAACTCTGTAAAACACAGGCTTAGCCACAGCTGGAGTAGTGCATCCAGTCCTGGCTGCCTTGCCCTCAGAAAGGCACGAAGCTTCGGAGAGAGTGCACAAGAGATTAACCGATGTTTTGCAGGGATGGTGGAGCTGTAGACATAATGAAAATGGCCAATGGTGCCCCAGGGCAATGTCATCCAACCGATGGCTCAGCCTTTAAATGAGTTGTGGCTGGCGCAACATCAAGCAGTTACAATTTAAATTAACATTCAGCAGTGTGAACCCCAGCAGCTCTGGGGAAACGTGTACTGTGAACATAGATTTGTACTTGCCTATTCAGGACATATCGCCCAGTGTGAAAGAGCACCCCATTCCTAGGGAGCAAGTCAAACATGACTAAAGTGCCAGCCCACACAACACCCTTTCAGTCTGTTACATTCACAGTTTTACTTGCCCGGGCATTTGTCTGATACTTACTTCAGATTCAGATTCAATTTTAATTGTCATTGTCAGTGTACAGTACAGAGACAACGAAATGCATTTAGCATCTCCCTGGAAGAGCGACTTAGCAAATGATTTGAATAAAGAATAATAAGTGTCCGGGGGGGGGGGGGGGGGGGGGGTGATTGGCAGTCACCGAGGTACGTTGTTGAGTAGAGTGACAGCCGCCGGGAAGAAGCTGTTCCTGGACCTGCTGGTTCGGCAACGGAGAGACCTGTAGCGCCTCCCGGATGGTAGGAGGGTAAACAGTCCACGGTTGGGTGAGAGCAGTCCTTGGCGATGCTGAGCGCCCTCCGCAGACAACGCTTGCTTTGGACAGACTCAATGGAGGGGAGCGAGGAACCGGTGATGCGTTGGGCAATTTTCACCACCCTCTGCAATGCCTTCCGGTCGGAGACAGAGCAGTTGCCATACCATACTGTGATGCAGTTGGTAAGGATGCTCTCGATGGTGCAGCGGTAGAAGTTCACCAGGATCTGAGGAGACAGATGGACCTTCTTCAGTCTCCTCAGGAAGAAGAGACGCTGGTGAGCCTTCTTGATCAGAGTTGAGGTATTGTGGGTCCAAGAGAGGTCATCGGAGATGTTGACTCCCAGGAACCTGAAGCTAGAAACACGTTCCACCTCCGTCCCGTTAATGTGGACGGGGGTGTGCGTGCCGCCCCTGGACTTCCTGAAGTCTACAATGAGCTCCTTGGTCTTCTTGGAGTTAAGGGCCAGGTTGTTGTCAGCGCACCATGCTGCTAAGTGCTGGACCTCCTCCCTGTAGGCCGACTCATCGTTGTTGCTGATGAGGCCAATCACCGTTGTATCATCTGCATACTTGATGATGGTGTTAGTACCATGTACAGGTGTGCAGTCATAGATGAAGAGGGAGTAGAGGAGGGGGCTCAGCACACAGCCATGTGGAACGCCGGTGTTCAGGGTGAGGGTTGAAGAGGTGTGCTTGTCTAACCTAACAGACTGGGGTCTGTTGGTTAGAAAGTCCAGTATCCAGTTGCAGAGGGAGGGGTCGATGCCCTGGTTACCGAGTTTGGTGATCAGTACTTACTTACTACTTACCAGCTGATTCCAGTGCATAATCCACCAATCCAACCCTGTCAGCGCTGTACAGTTTCAGGGCTTGCTCCACAATGCTTTCCACTTCCTACCAAAGGAAAAAATAACAATAATCTGGGATATGAATGAGGCAGTAGAGTGCAATAGAGTGCAGAGCCCACACACATACAGAAGCCAGACGTGCAATGCTCCCTTCAACAGTTCCCACAAAATGTTCACTCTTATCCATTCCCATAATCTGGAATTAGCAAGGTCTAATAAAAGTGAGCAATGGAGAGCCCAAGTATACTGCATAGAAGGCGGCAGGATTATGTGATTAGGTCAATAATTATTAAAGTACATTGACATGGATAGGACAGGTTTGGAGGGATATGGGTCAAACGCAGGCAAGTGGGACTAGTGTAGCTGTTGGCCGATGTAGACATATGCAATGTTCCATTCAGTTTGACATGGCCTTACTACCTGTCCTTCACAGAAAGGTTCCTGAAGAAAACTACCTTTGACCACAAGTGATCAACGTAGAACGAGCTACAGGCACCGTGGGAGAAGGACTCGATGGATCCCATCAGATGGCTCCCCAATCAGACAGAGGAACTTGCCAACAGTAGTGTGAGGAGCCTTCCCAGTCAGACCCTGCCTGCTCGGTCAGAAAAGTACCCCACTGCACGCTGCCATTGAGATGGTTGTGGTGTGGACAACATTCACCTCCTTATGCACTGGGTGTTTGACAGGAATGTCAGAAGAATGCAAGGGCTCTTGTCATGGTTCATCCTGAGCAGTTGTGAATCAGTGATCTAGGAGCTGTTCACAGGGACGCACAACAAGATAAATGTCAACTGCTGCTGGAAGATCATTATCTCAGCGGAAGACTCGCTTTGGTCTGCCCAAAAATTGATCTTCCTGCACAAGATGTTGGTAAATGAATTGCTGCCGATTGGCACATTCAAGGGTGCGAGAGTGTGTGGTGTGTGGGACACACTGAAGTTAAGTGCAGTCACCGCCGATGCTGTAGGGAAGTGGCCTTGGTCTAAGGACCAGCCATCACTAGACACTTTGAGACTCTCAGACACTTCATGGGAGCACTGTTTAAGGATGTGGTGTTGATTGACACATTGCAAGCAAAAGTGCTGAATTGATGGAAAGTAGAAGCAAGACATGCCCCAATTTAATTAACTATATATTATGAATAAATGACTTTTCTGAAATACAATAGTCTGTTCCAGAGATAGAGCCACTGGTTGCTTGCACCTTAATAATCCCTGCTCTGACAGATGCCTCCATTGCCAGACCAGGATATAGTGAAGCATCAGAGCGGATCTTCTTCTCCAAGCCAGCAAGGGGGGCCTCGAGTTCCAGGCGATGGACCAGCTGTGCTGTCAGAGGTTCCCCAGTGCTGTCTTGTGAGGAACCAAACAGCAGCTTGTTGACAAGTGGGAGCAACGCCTTCTCATTCTAAACTCACAAGAGCAGGATAGTCAGTGCTCCCCCTTGTAAACATTGAAATCAATGCAAAGCAGTATCTTTGTCATCCTAAAAAAACATTATTTTACAATTGTTGATCCTTTGGTGAGGGAAACAAGGCAAGGGAATACATTATAGCTGAAAGGATATTGAACCGTGGTGGGGAACAGAAATATTTTGGAGAGCTTGTCGTGTAGGAAGGAAATGCAGATGCTGGTTTACACTGAAGATAGACACAAAATGCTGGAGTTATTCAGCGGTTTGTGTCTATCTGATGTTCCAGAGATGCTGTCCGTCCCACTGAGGTACTCCAGCATTTTGTGTCTATCTTTGGAGAGCTTGTTCATGGGTCTTTGAAGACATTCATCTTGGAACTGTGGAAAACGTTAGCTCAGAAGTACCTGTAACATTGTGTGGATTCTGGTTGCCATTCTACAGGATTGATGGGAGTGCACTAGAGAGGCACAAGAAAGGTTTACGACATTGGCAGGACTGGAGAAGAAAGGTTGCAAGGAGAGAGCCGCCAGGAACTGCAGCAGGTAGATTGTTTGAGTGGGTTTAATATTATAGAAAAAGAGACAAAATGCTGGAGGAACTCAGCGGGACAGGCAGCATCTCTGGAGAGAAGGAATGGATCATGTTTCGGATTGAGACCCTTCTTCAGACGTCTCATCCCAAAATGTCATCTCCCCCCCCTCCTAGAGATGCTGTCTGTCTCGCTGATGTCTATCTGTGGTGTAAACCAGCACCTGCAGTTCCTTCCTCCACATAACGTTATGATATTCTGACTGGTCCATTCAGAGTAAACAAGGTAACCATCTTTCCTACACAAAATTGGAAATGCAATTCATTTGGCACAAGGGTATGATGCAATTAGTACAATGGGCCAAGGGTTCACTGCCTGAATGGCTGTTGGAAGCAGATCTCACATTTACTGTGCACCTGGACCAGCAGGAGAAGAGGCTGTGAGTGAGATTCACCTGGCCTCCCAGCACGTAAAACAGAAGCTGGGAACCATAGGTCAATTGACAGGTACATGGATAGGACAGGTTTGGCGGTGTATGGACCAAACGCAGGCAGGTGGGACTAGTGCAGTTGGGACATGTAGGCAGGTGTGGGCGAGTTGGGCCGAAGTGTCTGTTTCCACACTGTATCACTCTATGATTCTAATTCATCCAGCACTCATAGTTCGCAAAAGGAAATAACTAATCATTTGGTGAGCTGAATCTAATCAAATGCAGCCGACATGATTTAATGAAAATCATGTGTGACAAAACCTGACAGGATGTGATAGGGAGTTGATAAGGGAAACCTGTAAATGTAGCAGGAAGGAACTGTAAATGCTGGTTTAAACCAAAGAGAGACACAATACGCTGGAGTAATTTAGTGGCTCAGATAGCATCTCTGGAGAAAAGGAATTTTCTATTTGTTTTCTCCAGCGATGCTGTCTGACCCGCTGCGTTACTCCAGCTGTTTGTGTCTATCTCCTGTAAATGTAGTGAGTATTTTGATCTCTAAAAGGCATTTACTACATATGAGGCTGCTGCAAAAAAAGTAAGAGCCCAAAATATTGGAAGGCGTGTGCTAACATGGACTGAAAGGAGGCAGTCATATAGGGGGGGGGGGGGGGGATAGAATAAATGCATGAAAACTGTTGATGGAATATATCTGAAAAACAAAATGCTGGGAGTACTCGGGTCAGGCTGCATCTGTAGCCAGAGAAACAGAATTCATGTTTCAAGTCAAAGACCCTTCATCAGAACTGGGGAGGCGACAAAAGAAACTTGTACAGCTGCACAGGTGGGTGGATGGCTATGATAATGTAAAACCAGGTGACCATGGCGATAAGCTGCAAGCAAAGCTATCTGGTCAAGGAGTGAATAGGACCGGTTAGGTGAGAAGAAAAATAGACTAAAGATCGTAGCAGTTGTAAAATGCAGAGCAAGAAGACAGCTAGGAAGGAACGGCAGACGCTGGATTAAACCGAAGATAGACAACGGGACAGGCTGCATCTCTGGAGCGAAGGAATGGGTGATGTTTCAGGTGGAGACGCTTTTCAAACAAGACATGTCTGGCAGGTCAACATGCACATTCCCTCTACTATTGGATATTTTAAAAAACAATCCAACCCTATTATCACAAATGGACAACTGTTACTAACAGAGGAATCAAGTCACCCACGATTATCAAATTTAGCTCAAGCCCAGAGGACTGCCATGAGCCCAAATGGAAGATGAGATGCCATTCCTCAAGATTACTTGAGCCTCATTGCAACAGCGCAGGAAGTCACAGACTGTTCGGTCACTCCTACATCCAAGAGTCAGAATGAGATAACAGGAAGCTCAGGAGTGCCCCATGGATCAAACACAGGTGCTCTGCAAAGTGGAAACCCAATGCCTGTTTGGTTTCTCCAATGTAGAGACCACATCGTGAACACAGGGAAAGGAGCAGAGGGGGAAAAGGAGAGGCGGTGAGAGAAAGGGAAGAACGCAGTAGAGAGTGAGAGTTGAGTGTTAGAGAAGGGGAGGGAAGAGGGGAAGTTACTTTCCACACTTTCCACTTCACCTCAATCTCTTTGATCATCTCAGGAGAAATGCTAAGTGTTGGCCTTTTACAGTTAAATACAAATTATTTGGGAAAACTTACATCAGTTATACTTTTCACACTGCTTTCCATTGCTCGCACGCTCGAGTCCATGTCCTTGCTTGCCGCACATGCATCCTGCACCTGCAGCCGTGTCTGGCCGAGCTGCTCCTCCAGCAGCGCCAGTGCAGTCAGTAGCTGCTTCTGTTCATCCGTCAACCTATAATAATAATAAATATAATTTTATTAGCCAAGTATGTATACATACAAAGAACTTGCCTTGGTGCTTTGCTTGCAAGGATAAAAACATGATATACAGTAGAAAATAAAAAATAAAACATTATAATTTAAACACGTGGAAATAAAATACCAGAGCAAAAAGAGCCTGCAGACTTTTGGCTGTTGAGTAGAGCTACTGCTCGTGGAAAAATACTGTTTTTATGTCTGGCTGTGGCCCAGACAAAACCTGTCCTATACAGAACAAAGCAAGCCATCGGAGTGCAGGAGCAGAGGCGGCACGGTGGTGCAGCAGTAGAACTACGGCCTTACAGTGCGAGAGACCTGGGTTCAATACTGACTGCCTGTGTAAGGGTGATCGTTGGTCTGCACGGACTTGGTGGGCCGAAGGGCTTGTTTCCACGCTGTACCTCTAATCTAAAAACGACGTTGACCTGTTTCACGCAGCAACCGACTCCTGACTGGAAACACTCTGTGTCTTTCCACAGCACATTCCATTTCCTTCACCTTCTGCAACAACATCTAGGAATAGAAATTTAAAAAAAGTTTATTTTCAAGTTCGGAGGCTTTTTAATTCTACCCGCAGCTACTTTTTTCACAACATAAGTCAAATTTACAAATATGTAAAGCAGAAGTCACTTTTCCATAATCCATATTTCCTAATGAGATAGGCCATTTCAGCCCATCAAATCAATGCCAGCTCTCAGAGAATCCCAGTCCTTCACGAATTTTCCTTGAAATCTCACAAATTCCCATAATTTGCCCGCAGAATCCACCATTCAATATAAAGCAAACTTCACTGAACTGTAGCAGCTTAACGCCCACAGGATGGGAAATGCAGGGAATTCTCTGCCCATGTGGTTGCGCAGACCAGTCCTTGAGACCAGCACAACACCGAGGTGACTGGCCTTGATATTACGGAATTGAGAGTATGACGTTATATGGTGCCGCGATAAATGGTCTGACTGAGAGGTAGAGCAGCTGAGGGGCAGCACGGTGGTGCAGCGGTAGAGTTGCTGCCTCACAGTTTGTACGTTCTCCCCGTGACCTGCGTGGATTTTCTCCAGGTGCTCCGGCTTCCACCCACACTCCAAAGACGTACAGGTTTGTAGGCTAAACAGCTTAGTAAAATTGTAAATTGTCCCTAGTATGTACACGATGGTGGTAGTGTCTGTGGATCGCTCGTTGGCGCAGACTTTCCACGCTGTATCCCTAAAACAAATTAAAAAAAAGACTAAACGCAGCCATTTCAGGCAGAATGTGAAGGAAAGCTTGCCATGCTAGGACCGGAGGCCTTAACCTCAGAATAAAAGGACGTTCCTTTAGGAGGAGGAATTTCTTTAATCAGAATGTGGTGAATCTGTGGAATTCACTGCCACAATAGGCTGTGGATCTTTTTAAGGAAGAGGTAGATAGATTATTGATTAGTATGGGTGTCAGAGGTTATGGAGAAAGGCAGGGGAATGGGGTTAAGAGGGTGACATAGATCAGCCATGATTGAATGGCGGAGTAGACTTGATGAGCCTAAAGGCCTAATTCAGCTCCTATCACTTATGAACCATGACACCCTGTGCCCTCTCTACCCCTTCTCCCACACCAGCACCAGCTCTCTCTCCCCGCATCCACCTTGGTATTGCAACCAACTGCCCGCAGCGCCGGCTCCGTCCACTCCTCATGCTTCTGCTGGATGGCGGCGATGTCAGCCTGGAAGCAAACACAAGCAGCGTTACAGTCTCACCACGGGCACGCACCCATCCCACCTCTGTCCAATGCAGAGCGAGAGCCTTTGTACACAAAGAAAACCAAATGTGTGCAGATTCATAGATTAATTGGCCGTTGTAAATGGCCTCTTCCCTGTCGGAAGTGGAGAATCTGGGGGGCGAGGGGATTGAAGACAATATGGAAAGAACCAAGTTCAGTTCAGTTTAGTTTATTGTCACCTGTACAGTGAAAAGCTTTTGTGGCATGCTATCCAGTCAGCAGAAAGTCAATACATGATTACAATCGGGGCATTTACAGTGTATAGATACATGATAATGGAATAACGTTCAGTGCAAGGTAAAGATAGTAAAATCCGATTAAAATTAGTCCGAGGGTCACCAATGAGGTAGATCGTTGTTCAGGACTTCTCTAGTTGTGGTAAACTTATTCAGTTGCCAGATAATAATTGGATTAGATTAGTGCAAATGGGTGATCGATGGTCAGTGTGAACTCAGTGGGTCAAAGGGCCTGTTTCCATGCCATCTCTCTCAATGACTACCCAGCAGCTTGATGATGTGGGCTGGTGTCAGTGGGGGAAGGAGGTGTATGGTTTCAGACGGCCCGCCGCCCCAGTCCAGCCAAGCCCGCAGATCAGCGGTCAGCAGCTCCAGCTCCTTCTCCATTCTCTGCACACGCACCTGCAGGCCAGCCTAGGAACAGAGCAAGACAGTCAGCTTGGGCAATATGGTGGCGCAGTGGTAG
Source organism: Amblyraja radiata (assembly GCF_010909765.2). Classification (NCBI taxonomy): domain Eukaryota; kingdom Metazoa; phylum Chordata; class Chondrichthyes; order Rajiformes; family Rajidae; genus Amblyraja; species Amblyraja radiata. The sequence continues at coordinate 19,856,074 of NC_045992.1, read as the reverse complement.
CAGGGTGGAAATGTCAAAGACCAGAGGGTATAGCTTTACGATGAGAGTGATAAAGTATAAAAGTGATAGTTTTTTATACCAGGTGGATGCCTGGAACAGGCTCTGCCAGGATAGGCGGTGGAGGCAGATACGATAGAGGCATTTTGATAGCCATATGGATATGCACGAAATGGCGGGATATGGATTGTGTGCAGGCAAGCAAGATTAGTCATCTTTGCATCATGTTCCACATTGACATTGTGGGCTGAAAGGCTATTCCCCCTGCTGCTCCTTCCTCCCACCCACATTTCCAGCACTCCTCTGCCTTTCACCTCTGCTCACCCATTCCCCCACTGGCCATGGGAAAGCTTTGATCAACATTTCTCCAGTGACAGCCCGGTGCCCGGGTTCAAGACGTTCCAGCAACAACACTTACGGGCGTCAGGAAGGTCAAATCCCACCTTGGGCGTGAGGGTGTATGTTTGTGTGCGACATCACTCAGGTGTGAAATTAAACGCTGCCTTGTCCCTGCGTGGCAGCTCTGGCCAACACCTCCCAACCACAGCCACAAAGCTGCAAGTGTCACTGCTCTTTCTGCTTGGGGATTGTGTGCAATTTAGTTTAGTTTAGAGATACAGCAAGGAAACAGGCCCTTTGGCCCACCGGGTCCGCATCGACCAGCGATCCCCATGCACTAACACTGTCCCAGACACACTAGGGACAATTCATACCAAGCCAATTAACCAACAAACCTGGATGTCTTTGGAATGTGGGAGGAAACCGAAGATCTCGAAGAAAACCCATGCGGTCTCGTAGAGAACGTACAAACTTTGTACAGACAGCACCCGTAATCAGCATTGAACCCGGGTCTCTGGTACTGCAAGTGCTGTAAGGCTCTACCACTATGCCACCTTGATTCAACATTTACTGACCGGAGCAGACATCTATACCATGTGCGGTAGCCGTCAAATGACAAAGATTACCCCGAGAATGCTTTGGATCTAAATAAGTATGAGTAGGCCCATGGATGTTTCTCACGAGGGAGGTGAGCTGACCACAGTGAAGCGGGCAGCTAACGAAGGGTGTGCAAACCACACACATGGGCGTGGAGCTCAAAGCTGCACAGCACGGCTAGTGTCGAGAAACCAGCTAGCAAGCTGTCAGAATGCATAGGAGGGAACTACAGATGCTGGTTTAAACCGAAGATAGACACAAAAACTGTAGTAACTCAGCGAGTCATGTATCATCTCCGGAGAGATGAATAGGTGACGTTTTGGGTTGAGACTTTCCAGAAATGTCACCTATTCCTTTTCTCCAGTGAATCGGCCTGACCTGCTGAGTTATTCCAGCATTTAATGTCTAGCAAGTCTGTGCAGTTGTGCACAGTAGTCGGTTCAGTAGTGTTGGGAACCTGGACGACTGCAGTATGGGTCCTTGCTGCTGATTTGGAAGCAGAGGGCTCAGGTCTGCAGAATCATACAACACGGAGAGAGGCTCTTCAGCCCAACATCGAAGCCGACCAAGTTACGCAGTGCCAGAGATCTGGGTTTGACCCAGACCTTGGGTGCTCTCTTGTGTACATTCTCCCTATGACCGTGGGAGTTTCCTCCGGTTGCTCCGGTTTCCTCCCACATCCGAGGGGCGACACGGTGGCTCTTGCTGTCTTCCAGCGCCAGAGACCTGGGTTCGATCCTGACTACGGGTGCTGTCTGTACAGTGTTTGTACGTTCTCCCCATGATCTGCATGGGTTTACTCCAATATCTTTGGTTTCCTGCCACACTCCAAAGACGTACAGGTTTGTTGGTTAATTGGCTTGGTATAAATGTAACATTGTCCCTGGTGTGTGTCGAGTAGTGTTAATGTGCGAGCATCGCTGGTCAGTGCGGACTCGGTGGGCCAAAGGGCCGGCTTCCATGCTCTATCTCTAAACTAAACTGAACCTGTAGCTTTGTACCTCATTCAGAAATCAGTCAGGGCAGGCTGTAGTGGGATTATGAGGGTGAATTCAAGGAGGTGCACAGCCCCTGCTATCATTCTTGGGTACTCTGTCTCTCCCCGGGGCGAAAATCGCGATCAAATCATGGGGGTGGGACAGAATTCCTTGGTAGCTACGTGCATGTGCGCGTACACACACACACACACACACACACACACACACACACACACACACACACACACACACACACACACACACACACACACACACACACACACACCCACACACACACACACACACACACACACATGCAAGGCTTCGGCCGTGGGCCATGTGGACGGTAACATTGGGAGCTGACCTAGTTGGTGACCGACTCTGAAGTCCAGCAACAGCAGCTTCATCCACCCCGAATCGTGGGTCTTGAATCGGCCCGTTTGCAGGGACTTTCATTGCCCGGCGTGGTTTAAAACGGCCGGCGGGGGCTTCAACATCGGGAGCCTTGATCGCCTTGATGTATCAGATTGATTTTAAGCCGCGCCGGGCGATGAAAAGCCCCACAAATAGAAACATAGAAACATAGAAAATAGGTGCAGGAGTAGGCCATTCGGCCCTTCGAGCCAGCACCGTCATTCAATATGAACATGGCTGATCATCCAACTCAGTATCCTGTACCTGCCTTCTCTCCATACCCCCTGATCCCTTTAGCCACAAGGGCCACATCTAACTCCCTCTTAAATATAGCCAATGAGCTGGCCTCAACTACCTTCTGCGGAGAGAGAATTCCACAGATTCAAAAAGTTTTCCTCATCTCGGTCCTAAAAGATTTCCCCTTTATCCTTAAACTGTGACCCCTTGTTCTGGACTTCCCCAACATCGGGAACAATCTTCCTGCATCTAGCCTGTCCAACCCCTTAAGAATTTTGTACGTTTCTATAAGATCCCCCCTCAATCTTCAAAATTCTAGCGAGTACAAACCGAGTCTATCCAGTCTTTCTTCATATGAAAGTCCTGACATCCCAGGAATCAGTCTGGTGAACCTTCTCTCTACTCCCTCTATGGCAAGAATGTCTTTCCTCAGATTAGGAGACCAAAACTGTACGCAATACTCCAGGTGTGGTCTCACCAAGACCCTGTACAACTGCAGTAGACCCTCCCTGCTCCTATACTCAAATCCTTTTGCTATGAATGCTAACATACCATTCGCCTTCTTCACTGCCTGCTGCACCTGCATGCCTACTTTTAATGACTGGTGTACCAAGACACCCAGGTCTCGTTGCATCTCCCCCTTTCCTAATCGGCCACCATTCAGATAATAATCTACTTTCCTGTTTTTGCCACCAAAGTGGATAACCTCACATTTATCCACATTATACTGCATCTGCCATGCATTTGCCCACTCACCCAGCCTATCCAATTCACCTTGCAGCCTCCTAGCATCCTCCTCACAGCTTACACTGCCCCCAGCTTCGTGTCATCCGCAAACTTGGAGATGTTGCATTCAATTCCCTCGTCCAAATCATTACTATATATCGTAAATAGCTCGGGTCCCAGAACTGAGCCTTGTGGTACCCCACTAGTCACTGCCTGCCATTGTGAAAAGGACCCGTTTACTCCTACTCTTTGCTTCCTATCTGCCAGCCAGTTCTCTATCCACATCAATACTGAATCCCCAATACCGTATGCTTTAAGTTTGTATACTAATCTCTTATGTGGGACCTTGTCGAAAGCCTTCTGAAAGTCCAGATATAACACATCCACTGGTTCTCCCTTATCCACTCTACTAGTTACATCCTCGAAAAATTCTATAAGATTCGTCAGACATGATTTACCCTTCATAAATCCATGCTGACTTTGTCCAATGATTTCACGACTTTTCAAATGTGCTGCTATCCCATCTTTAATAACTGATTCTAGCAGTTTCCCCACTACCGACGTTAGACTAACTGGTCTGTAATTCCCCGTTTTCTCTCTCCCTCCCTTTTTAAAAAGTGGTGTTACATTAGCTACCCTCCAATCCTCAGGAACTACTCCCGAATCTAAAGAGTTTTGAAAAATTATCACTAATGCATCCACTATTTCTGGGGCTACTTCCTTAAGTACTCTAGGATGCAGCCTATCTGGCCCTGGGGATTTATCGGCCTTTAATCCATTCAATTTACCTAACACCACTTCCCGGCTAACCTGGATTTCACTCAGTTCCTCCATCTCATTTGACCCCCGGTCCCCTGCTATTTCCGGCAGATTATTTATGTCTTCCTTAGTGAAGACTTAACCAAAGTAGTTATTCAATTGGTCTGCCATGTCCTTGTTCCCCATGATCAATTCACCCGTTTCTGACTGCAAGGGACCTACATTTGTTTTAACTAATCTTTTTCTCTTCACATATCTATAAAAGCTTTTGCAGTCAGTTTTTATGTTCCCTGCCAGTTTTCTTTCATAATCTATTTTCCCTTTCCTAATTAAGCCCTTTGTCCTCCTCTGCTGGTCTCTGAATTTCTCCCAGTCCTCTGGTAGGCTGCTTTTTCTGGCTAATTTGTACGCTTCATCTTTTGTTTTGATACTATCCCTGATTTCCCTTGTTATCCACGGATGCACTACCTTCCCTGATTTATTTTTTTGCCAAACTGGGATGAACAATTGTTGTAGTTCATCCATGCAGTCTTTAAATGCCTTCCATTGCATATCCACCGTCAACCCATTAAGAATCAATTGCCAGTCTATCTTGGCCAATTCACGTCTCATACCCTCAACGTTACCTTTCTTTAAGTTCAGGACCCTTGTTTCTGAATTAACGATGTCACTCTCCATCCTAATGAAGAACTCAACCATATTATGGTCACTCTTGCCCAAGGGGCCACGCACAACAAGACTGCTAACTAACCCTTCCTCATTACTCAATACCCAGTCTAGAACAGCCTGCTCTCTCGTTGGTTCCTCTACATGTTGGTTTAGAAAACTATCACGCATACATTCCAAGAAATCCTCTTCCTCAGCACCCTTGCCAATTTGATTCACCCAATCTATATGTAGATTGAAGTCACCCATTATAACTGTTTTACCTTTGTTGCACGCATTTCTAATTTCCTGTTTGATGCCATCCCCAACTCCACTACTACTGTTAGGTGGCCTGTACACAACTCCCACTAGCGTTTTCTGCCCCTTAGTGTTTCGCAGCTCTACCCATATCGATTCCACATCCTCAAAGCTAATGTCCTTCCTTTCTATTGCGTTAATCTGCTCTCTAACCAGCAACGCTACCCCACCTCCTTTCCCTTTCTGTCTATCCCTCCTGAATATTGAATATCCCTGGATGTTCAGCTCCCAGCCTTGGTCACCCTGGAGCCATGTCTCCGTGATCCCAACTATATCATAGTCGTTAATAGCTTTCTGCACATTCAACTCATCCACCTTATTACGAATGCTCCTTGCATTGAGACACAAAGCCTTCAGGCTTGTTTTACAACACTCTTACCCCTTATACTATTATGCTGAAAATTGGCCCGTTTTGATTTGGCCCTGGATTTGCCGGCCTGCCACTTTTACTTTTCACTTTGCTACCTATTGCTTCTACCCTCATTTTACACCCCTCTGTCTCTACGCTCACACATTTAAGAACCCCTTTCCCTTTAACTCCATCACCCACTATCCCATTCGACACCCCACCCCCCTTATTCAGTTTAAAACCACCCGTGTAGCAGTGGCAAACCTGCCTGCCAGAATGCTGATCCCACACCTGTTAAGATGCAATCCGTCCCTTTTGTACAGTTCCCCCTTACCCCAAAACAGATCCCAGTGATCTAAGAATCTAAATCCCTGCCCCGTGACCCAGTTCCTCAGCCACACGTTCAGGTCCCGTATCTCCCTGTTCCTGCTCTCGCCAGCACGAGGAACTGGAAGCAAACCGGAGATAACAACCCTGGAGGTCCTGCTTTTCAGCATTTTGCGAGCTCTCTAAAGTCACGCTGCAGAATATTCATCCCCTTCTTTCCGACATCGTTTGTGCCGACATGCACTACCACTTCCGGATGTTCACCTTCGCCCTTGAGGATTTTCTGCACTCTGTCCGTGACATTCTGGATCCTGGCACCAGGAAGGCAGCACACCATCCTCGCACCCCGTCTGTTGCCGCAGAAACCCCTGTCCGTACCTCTCACAATGGAGTCTCCCACTACAATGGCGTTGCCTGCCTTAGGCCTTTTTGGTTCTGGCTCAACAGCCCTATTCGCATCGCAAGCCAGTCCGCCGCTCAGTGTAAACACGTCTTCTGCCCGACAGCTTCTAAGTGGGTGAACCTGTTCACAAGACGTACAACACCCGTACGTTGGCATTCCATGCTTCCTTCCCTTTCTCACTGTCTCCCACCGTCTCTCTTCCAGTACCTTAGGTGTAACAATCGTACTGTAGGACTTGTCAAGGAACGACTCCGTTTCTCGGACGAACCGGAGGTCATCCACTTGCTTCTCCAGTTCCCCAACACGGCCCTTCAGGAGCTCTACCTGGATGCACTTCTCGCATTTGTAGCAGCCAGAGGCACCAGCGGTGTCCTTGACCTCCCACATACTGCAAGCATCGCACTGAATCAGCTTGCTGACATCTCCTTCTTTCGTCTCTACCTCTCAAGCGTATTGCGTGGTCTACTCGCCGAAGACTCTCGAGCCAAAGACTCACACTTCCCTCACAAGGCCGCTCACTCACTGCCGCTCGCTAAGAGCCGTCTTGCTTAAATTGACTGATAAATAGCCTGATTTACCAATTTACAAACCTCAGTTTACAAATTCCTCAGTTTTCAGCTGGTTTCCCCCTCTGACTCACTTCTCTCCTCCCACTCGGGCTAGAGCCAATCAGTCGTATCTCTTGCTAATCTCCTGCTGCTGTTGCTCCCAAATCCACAGCAGTTCTGTGTAAATCTGCCTGTGCTTGGCATCCATTTTTCAACAGTTTTCACCCCTCTAACTCACTTCTCTCCTCCCACTCGGGCTAGAGCCAATCAGTCGTATCTCTTGCTTAACTCCTGCTGCTGTTGCTCCCAAATCTACAGCAGTTCTGCCAATCCGCCAATTCAGCCATGAGAAAACGTCTGATACCCGCTTGAATCTTTCAAAAGCTACAATGTGATAAATAACACTTAAACAAATAAAACTGAAGCAAAAAAAGGCTGACAGAAGAACCGACCTTGGAGTGGGAAAGAGAGAGAGAGAGATGGGGGAAAAAACGAAATAAGGCGAGTGACCTGAATGAAGGCCTTGCCTGCAAGCGAGCCAGGAAACCCGTTCGAACCGTTTAAATCTTTCCCATCCACCAATACATCCAATTAGTTCAAATGGTAACTGTACCCGCATCAGACAGCTTTAAGAAATTCTCCGTGAATACCTTCAGTAATACATGAAGGTCAAAACACAATTGGTGACACATCGTGTTAATACGATGGTATTAGAGACAATTAACAAGCGCTTAACAGTGACATCCCCACTGTCTCGCGGAAAGCAGAGGTTTTATTAGATTTTTTTCACCGAATTTCAAAATCCAAATTACAAAACATCGGGGGGGGGGGGGGGATTGCCCCCCACCTCTCAAAACATGGGGGCTGCGCCACACCCGGGATTTCCTCCCATGCTCTCTCCCACCATTCCCTTTCAGATCTGCGAAGCGCATGCCAGTAGCTGCACTAGTGCTGCGGCCAATTCACATGCCATTCCCACTGCAAGCATCAGCTGCATCATGACGACAGGCCTCCAGTGTAAGTGAACGGGCAACTAGACAAAGGCACAGTGAGAAGCCGGGAGGGATGGCTGATTGAAGCCCATGCACAACAAGGAGAGAGGGTCAGCCAAATGTATTCGGTTTTGTGATTGACAAGAGGGATGGTCTATTATAGTGTAATGGCAAAGAGGACAGCCTGTTCTGATCGACAGGATGGCCGATTAAGTCAGACTTGGTCGTGGAAGGACGAAGAACAGCTTCCAATCTACTAAAACCCACACATGGAATTTTAAATATGCATTAGATGCTCCTACTGCTGTGGAAGAGTTTCAGTGAATGCCAAGATCCACTCACTGGATTCTGACACTCTGAAAAGATAATTGGTCAGAAATATTGACAAAGGGTTTAAAGGACTGCGGGCCAAATGAGCCCAGTTTGCCAACTTGCTTGGCAAGGCCATAAGTGATAGGAGCAGAATTACTCCATTCGGCCCATCTCTTCCGCCATTCAATCATGGCTGATCTATCCCTCCTAACCCCATCCTCCTGCCTTCTCCCCATAACCCCAGACACCCGGACTGCTCACGGGCAGCCATGACCTGTGGAGGCGGAGGGCTCCAGGAGGAAGAGCGAGAGTGCACGAGGATGGGACGGTCAGGGGTTCACCTGAGTGCTTTCCAGCGAGCCCAGCTTCTCGGGACGAGACCAGATACCTCTGGATGACATCAAGAGGCCAACACCTGCAGAGGCAGAAAGGTTGCACTGAAGCAAGCAACATTCAAGGTATGCAGTCGCCTCAGTCCGCTCACTGCACTCAGTCTGCCTGGACCTACCTGATCTCCCGGTTACTAAACACTTTAATTCCCCTTCCCATTCCCACACTTAACCTTTCTGTCCTCAGAGTGAGGCCAAACACAAATTGGAGGAACAACATCTCATATGTTGCTTGGGCAGCTTAAAACCCAATTGTGTGAATATTCATTTCTATAAGTTAATGTAAACCTTGCATTCCCTCTCTCTCCATCCCTTCCCCACCAGCTTCAACGTCAACTTGATGAGTCTCATTGTCTGTAGTCTTTCTCACCCAACAAACAGCTAACAACAGTCTGTTTCTTTTATCGCTGTTACTTTTTTGCATATATTTCATTCATTTGTTCTACATCTCTCTACATCACTGTTTATATCTCTCGTGTCCCTTTCCCCCGACTCTCAGTCTGGACAAGAGTCTCTACCCAAAATGTCATCTATTTATTTTCTCCAGAGTTGCTGTCTGACCCGCTGAGTTACTCCAGCATTGTGTGTCTATCTTCAGTGTAAATAAGCATCTGCAGTTCCTTCCCACATTAACCTTTGCTTTTTACCACAAATCAAATTTTGGTCCCAATGGACCACTCACCTTTTACCTTTTAACCAACCTGCCACAAACCTCACTGTAAACCATAGTCTTCATGAAACATGCCGCCCTTATCAATTCTTTGTCACAAACTCAAACAATATAACCATCAGTCAGACAGAGCCTTCCTGCAAGAACTCCATCCTGATGACCTCTCCTTAACTCAACTTTTAGACAATAGACAATAGGTGCAGGAGTAGGCAATTCAAGCCAGTACCGCCATTCAATCTGATCATGGCTGATCATCCACAATTAGTACCCCATTCCTGCCTTCTCACAATATCTACTGACTCCGCTATCCTTAAGAGCTATGTCTAACTCTCTTGAAAGCATCCAGAGAATTGGCATCCACGAGCAAGAATGTCCTTCCTCAAATTTGGAGACCAAAACTGCACACAATACTCCAGGTGTGATCTCACTAGGGCCCCGTACAACTGCAGAACAAACTCTTTGCTCCTATACCCAACTCCCCTCGTTATGAAGGCCAACATGGCATTAGCTTTCTTCACTGCCTGCTGAACCTACATGCTTACTCTCAGTTCTAAAAACCAATCATTTCTAAATGAATTTTATACCATTTAGAATCTATTACAATAATTTGTCCTCCGCGGGTTAAGAAAACTGGCCTGTAATTATTTGGGCTCTTCCATGCTCCCTTTTTAAACAACCGTATGTTAGTAATCTAATCCTCCAGTATTACTCCTGCAGTGAGGAAGAATCAAAATATCACGGTCAGAGCATATATAATTTCTTCCCTGGCTCCCTTCAACATCCTGGGATACATTTCATCCGAGCCTGGTGAGTTACCCATTGACTAATATGACCGACCCTTGATGCCTCCCCTTATTCTCTGCACATCCCATACAATATTTCACATTTGTTTACTGTAACAATATTATCCCCCTCGTATGAATAGCTACAACTAATCACGATTCACCTCCGGGGAATTGAAATCCAATAACATTGTCCTTGCACATTTACACTTGTTGGAACTTGGCTTATGAACGTGTTCTCTCTCACACCCTATTTGGGGTCAACAGTGCACTCACAAGTCAGCAATTGCCCATTTTCATCTTACATTCAACTTACTTTCTAACATATCATCCCTTGTGAAGATAATCGCAAATGCTGAAATAAGCTCAGCGGTACAGGCAGCATCTCTAGAGGGAAGAAATGGGTGACGTTTCGGGTCAAGACCCTTCTTCGATTTAAACCAGCAGCTGCAGTTCCTTCCAACACATATCATCCTTTTCATATTGTACAGCGTTTCATTAACTAGTACTGTCATCCCTCAGTCTCCATTCTCCATAATGAGCTGCTCAGAACAAAATCAGAGTGAAAGCAAGTCATCCTCCAACATAGAACAGCAGAAGAACAGGACCTTTGGCCCAATGTCTGTGTCGAACATGATGCCAAGTTAAACTAATATCTACCTGCATGTGATCCATTCCCCACCATTCCCTGCATATCCATGTGCCTATCTAAAATCTAAAATATTCTTAAACATCAACTATCGTATCTGCTTCCACCATTACCCCGGGAAGCACGTTCCAGACACCCACCACTTAAAAAAACAACGTTGGGGCCATATCTCCTTTAAACGTCGCCACTCTCACCTGGAAGCTATGCCCTCTAGCATTTGACATTTTCCCCTCGATGGAATCCTTGCATCAAGTGGAGCCACACTCCTCCATTGGATTTTCCAGCCTTTCTTTCCTCTTCCTCGCAAACGCTCACTAACTTCATGCCCTCGTTCCCTGCTCTACCCATCTTCCCCCCAAATCTTGGCTCAAATTTCGTTCCATACCAAACCATATTAACCCATCCAAACGGCATTAACAAACCCATCGAGGAGATTGGTCCCAGCGTCGAGGTGCCACCTGCCCTCAGAACCAGTGCCAGTGCCCGAGGAATATACAGCCCTCCCTCCTGCACCATCGATCCCCTACTCATCACCCACACTCCCTTCCCACACCTACACTCACTGTACCAGCTACTGGGAGCAATCTGGAGATTAGCATATTTGCACGTGTTTGAACAGCGAGATTATCAAATACAAGCACCCTGATAATAGAATGGAAATGTAACGCTGAGGCTTTATAAGGCACTGGCCAGACCACATTTGAAGTATTGTGAGCGGTTTTCGACTCCATATCTGAAGAAGGATATGCTGGTGTTGGAGAGAGTCCAGAGGAGATTTACGAGAATGATCCCAGGAATGAGTGGGTTGCCGTGTGATGAGCATTTGTAGGCAATGGGCCTGTACAATATAACACAACCTCAATTCAGCTGCTTGGACCTCACTCACTAATTCCAATAAGAACATTGGGCTCCGGATACTCAGTTTACACTATAAATTGGCCAGCGTTGTTCTGTCAAACAGACTGCTAAATACAGCCCAGGGACCACCCCAATCCCTCCCTCCACCTTTAATCCTTTACTCTCAAATTGACTGTTTCTCCTCATGCTTTGCCTCAACTGCTCGAACCCTCTGTGAATATTTTCTCTGCATATTGTCCTGCAGACATCAATGATCGATGAAGAAATGGAGCAGGTCCTTACCCAGTAATGCCAGCAACACCAGCAGCATCCACTTCTTCACGCGAGGGGCACACCTGGAGGGGTAACACACACGTCAACCGGCTATTGAACCCAATCCCGTCTCAAGCGAGATGGACACAAAAAGCTGCCGTAACTCAGTGGGTCGGGCAGCATCTCTGGAGTCTGATGACGTCACCAATTCCTTCTCTCCAGAGACGCCGCCCGAACTGCTGAGTTTCTCTAGCTTCTTGTGTCTATCTTCAGTTTAAAACAGCATCTCCAGTTCCTTCCCACACACACGTTATAAGCAAATCAAATGCTCCCATCAAACAGACAGAATCAGGTCAATGATTATGGTCAAGAGATGGACAGACCCCTCCATGGACCCACGCTGCTGACAGACCTTCACTCCACACACCCAAAGCTCAGAGCCACGGTGACACTGGTGCAAAGATTAGACAACCTTGGGTACAGTATCAGAGGGTGCCTCTGGGGTAGAGTGTGGGCAAGCTAAGTTGTAGTCCATGGCTCAGTCGAATGGCCTGCACCTATTTTTCTATGTTTTTTCTATGTTTCTAGTGGGTTTATCTGGGGTAGTACAAGTGGGTTGGCCTGTGGTGCGTTTACCTGGGGTACAATAAATGGGTTATCATTTTTTAAGTTTAGTTTAAAGGCACAGCACAGAAACAGCCCTTCGGCCCACCGAATCCGCACCGGCCAACGATTCCTGTCCACTAACACTATCCTACACAGACTAGAGTCATAGAGTGATACAGTTTGGAAACAGGCCTTTCGGCCCAACTTGCCCACACCGACCAACAATGTCCCAGCTATACTAGTCCCACTTGCCTGCGCTTAGTCCATATTCCTCCAAACCTGTCCTTTTCATGTACCCATTTAACTGTTTTTTAAAACGACGGGGTAGTCTCAGCCTTAACTACCTCCTCTGGCAACTTGTTCCATATACCCACCACCTTTTGTGTGAAAACGTTGCCCTTCGTCCTATTAAATCTTTTCCCCTTCACCTTGTCCTCTGGTCCTCGATTCCCCTACTCTGGGGAAGAAACTGTGCGCCTACCCAATCTATTCCTCTCATGATTTTGTATACCTTTGTGAGACACGACCTCCCACGCACAAAACCATGCTGACTATCCCCAATCAGCCCTTGCCCATCCAAATGCCTGTATAACCTATCCCTCAGAATACTCTCTAGTAACTTTCCAGCTACAGATGTTATGCACACCGGCCAAGAGTTCCCAGCATTTTCCCTGCAGCCCTTCTTGAAAAGAGGCACAACATTTTCCACCCTCCAGTCTTCCAGTACCCCTCCAGTATTTAACAACGCAAACCCCCTCCTCTTTTTCCCTCACCTGAAGCTCCCGTAGCCCGAAACATTGAGCTGCCAGTCCTGCCCCTCCCTTAACCAGGTTTCAGTCATGGCTACAATGTCCCAGTCGCTCATTCCTATCCATGCCCTAAGCTCATCTGCCTTACCCGTCAGGCCCCTTTCAGTGCAGTTTAAAGCAACCCTCCTACCTCGTTCTCTGCCTTGCATCTGTCCATTCTGTCCACTAACCTTCCCCACACCACCCTCCATACCAACTTCTAGCCTCTCACGTGTCTCTATCCTGTACGAGATTCTCCCCTACAAATCCCCTACAACCTACAAATCTGTGCGTCTTTGTAGTGTGGGAGGAAACCGGAGGTACCGGGGAAAACCCACTCTGGTCATGGGGAGAACGTACAAACTCTGAACAGACAGCACCCGTAGTCAGGATGGAATCTGGGTGTCTGCCGCTGTAAGCGTTGTAAGGCATTGTCGTGTACAATGAGAATGGGCTGTTCTACGGTGAGTTTACCTGCGGCAGTGAGAGTGGGCTGTTCTGTGGTGGGTTTATCGGGGGTTCAGTGTGACAGGGTGTCCTGTGGGAGGGTGTGTTCAGTAATGAGGTGAGGAGGAGATGGAGGAGGCAGCGGGGATGGGTGACTCTGCTTCAGTTGACCAGGTGGAGGAAGGGAGTCTGTGGATTCCCTGATCACGTACCTGGACACAGTAAATACGTCGATCAAGGAGATGGCCGTTGTTAACTGGTACCAGGCTGTGCCCAACCACAAGTACACCAGCGGCAAAGCTTTTTTGGAAAGAGACAGCAACACAACATTAGACAACGTTGGTCCCCGTTGCTTCCCATCAGTGGAAACGAAGAGAGCTCAGACTCCCCCACACGGAACCCACTGATACTGTGGTGCCACGTCAGACTGAGAGACCTTCTCCCCTGCAGGGACCACCATAGAAAGTCCATCGCAAGATGGTGGCAGGAGAACCCAGGGGAGCTATAGGGCACCCGAGAAAAAATAGGTTGCAGGGAAATCAACGGGACAACAGCACTGATGGGGGTACTCCAGAGGCCACGACGGGCCGAATGGCCTCCTTAAATGTCCAGACTAAATAAACGGGAGATTGTCAATGACACTTCCACCGAGCAGGAAGTATCACCTTTCAGCACAGATATATTGCCTGGGGTGTGAATGGACAGCAGCCCCCTCCGTCCCAGTAAAACTTATCCCACAACCAACATGGGCAAAGATAGACACAAAAAGCTGGAGTAAGTCAGCGGGACAGACAGCATCTCTGGAGAAAAGCAATAGGTGACGTTTCGGGTCAAGACCCTTCTTCAGACTAATGTCAGGGGAAAGGGAACCAAGCGATATAGACGGTGATGTAGAGAGATTTGGAACAAATGAATGAACAGTATGCAAAAAAGTAACGATGATCAAGGAAACAGTCCATTGTTGGTTGGTTGTGGGCTCGGTGTTAACGAATTATACAGACTATGAAACTCACCAGCACGACAGTGAAACTAGTACAACGACTCATGAGGGGGAGGGACGGAGAGGGAGGGAAGTTAGAGAAATTTATATTTATTAAACATGGGCGTCTGCTCATCACCACAATGTTGTGAGCGAGCTTGGCCACTGTCCACCATGTTACACTACATTTCAAAAGCATCCTCGGTGCCACACAGCTGGGGAAATCTAAATGAGATCGTATTCTTCCATCGCCCCAGTGACCCTAGAGCACAAACCAGGCCTCCCTTAGGTGTTACAACATGACCTCGGTCGGGATCGAGTAACCGAGCATTGACAGTCAGTCGTCTCTTGACTCTATGGTCCTCTCAGCAACTCACCACTCATCTCAGTGAGTGACCCAGTCTGGAGCAGAGTTTTGGGGCCATGAAGCACAGAATAGGGAAGATTAGTAATGCAGGTACCTGGAGAGAGCAGCGACATCCAGCCCCACAGCTTGGCAAGGGGAGAGAATGACTCAGAGTAGGCCAAACCTGGGAGGTGGAAAAGAAGAGCAAGTTGTCAACAAAGCAAACTTCTCTCTCAAGGTTTACAATGTTCAAAGGGCCACGTGGCCCAATGTTTCAGATTCAAATTCAAAGATTCACAAACGTTATTGCCATTGTGAAGTGTACAAGTACAGAGACAACGAAATGCAGCTAGCGTCTCACCCAGAAGTGGGAACACAGAATAATGGAACAGTAAATATATATATGTATATACAGTAGCAGTAGTGCAATTTCCGGGGAAGGAGATCAGTCACTGGAGGAAGGAGTGACCGAGGGGGGGGGGGGATGACTGGAAATCCATAAGGCCCCTCACCTGCCCAAGTAACGGACCCTTACACCCCACCCGCGCCATTTACCCTCCCCACCGTCAGCCCGCTTACAAGTCCCTCACCCCGTTCCCCATAACAGCACATGTACCCACCCCATGTCCCGACACCCGCGCCTTATTATAGCCCACTCAACCTCACCCTTCCCCAGCAATGGAATGTTCACCACCACCCCAACATCCTCCACTCACTTACAAACCTCCCCCCCACACCCACAACACCTTCTACTCACCCACACCCCCCCCCCACCCTCCGCTCACCTACCCTGTCCACACCTTAGCAACATCCCCAATTCACCCACTGCCCACGCCCAACATCTACCACCCACCCACCTTGTCCCACCCTGGTTACATCCTCTACTCACCAACCCACCGTGTCCATGCCCTAGTAACTGCCCCCATCCATCTGCCCTAGTAACATCTCCCACCCACCCTAGTAACATCTCCCACCCACCCTGTCCACACACTTGTAACATCTTCCTCTCACCCACCCACTCATCTACCCACCACAGTAAGTGCCCGCTCAGCTGCCCCACTGCCCAACTTCATTCTATATTAAATCCCTAAAGCCTCTGTTCCAGTACCAGCCAGCGTGTCCTCTCTCCGATCGTGCAACGTGCCGTGCGTTAGCTGTTCAGGATGAGGGACGTGGGATGTGAGATGATGAACGTTCCACTTACCCTGCAGCTCATTCTGGGAGGAGTAGCCAGATGTCGACGACAAGTAGATGTTGGAAGAAGTGGAAGGTGCTGTCAGTATCCCCATTCTACCGGATGCTCTGTTGAATTTCTCTTCGTAGCTGTCCTCAAAGCTGGACGGCCCTCCGACTGCTGGATGCGAGATACAGGTTACCAAGGCAAGTCATCACAGGAACATATCACAGCACCTCATATTTTGCTTGGACACCTTACAACCCAACAAAATGATGTTGACCTCTCTAACTTCAAGTAACCCTTGTTTTCCCTCTCTCTCTCCATCCGAATCCTTTATTTGTCATTCAGACCTTTCGGTCTGAACGAAATGCTGTTGCCTGCAGCCATACATGTAATAATAACAAAACACAATAAACACAAATTAACATCCACCACAGTGAGTTCACCAAACACCTCCTCACTGTGATGGAGGCAAAAGTCTTAGAGTTACTGTCTCTTCCCTCCTCTTCTCCCTCTGCGCCGAGGCGATACCCCACCGGGCGATGGCGGCCCGGGGGGTGGTCGAAGCTGCCCGCAGCTGTTGCAACGGGTGCTCCGGAAAACAGGCACCAGCCTGTGACCTGCGAGCTCCCGACATTGTCCTCCACCGGCCCGCGGCCGAGCCCAGGATCCAGGTCGCCGCCGCCTCAGCCGCCGTAGCACCGTCTCCGCTCCGCACCGGGCCGCCCACAAGGCAGCGTCTCAGCCCCGCACCGGGCTGCTCACACGGGAGCACCTTCCAGCCAGTAGCCGGTCCGCCCACAAGGCAGCGTCTCAGCCCCGCACCGGGCTGCCCCCACGAGAGCACCTTCCAGCCGGGAGCCGGTCCGCCCACAAGGCAGCGTCTCAGCCCCGCACCGGGCTGCCCCCACGGAAGCACCTTCCAGCCGGTAGCCGTGCCGGCCGCACAGGAGTGTCTCAGCTCCGCACCGTCCGCCCTCACCGGAGCGCCGAGTCGTGCCGCTACCCGGACGTCGCCACAGCTCGAAGACGGCCAGCCTCGCGTTGGTGAGTCCTGGCTGGCTCTACCTCCGGACCCTCGAGGTCGGTCGCAGGTTGGAGGCAGCCAGCTCCGCCATTAGGCCTCAGCGCAGACGGGGGAAGAGAAGGGGGATACGACAAAAAGTCGCATTCCCCCGAAGGGAGAGACAGAAAGCTCTGTTTCACCCTCCCCCCACACACATAACACCACCTAATAACCAAAAAAATTACTAAACTAGACAAAAAAAACCGACATAAAAAGTAAAAACAGACAGACTGCAGGCGAGCCGCAGCTGTATCACAGCGCCGCCACTTCCGGAAACCCTCCACCATCCTAGCTCTCCGGCCAGTTTAACTGTCCTCCTGATTACATTTTATCTTTGGATGCTTCGTTGTCAACTTCCCCTAGCTAACAATGATCTATTCTACATTTTCTTTGACCTTCGTCCCCTTTGATCTCTTGTTTTCGCACCTCACCCTTCCAAATCTCCCTCTACCCTGACTAAGTCTGAAGAAGGATCTCGACCGAAACGTCACACATTCCTTCTCTCCAGAAATGTGTTTGACGTCACTGAGCCTGTACTCGCTGGAGTTTAGAAGAATGAAGGGGGACCTCATTGAAACTTACCGAAAAGTGAAAGGTTTGGATAGAGTGGATGTGGAGAGGATGTTTCCACTTGTGAAAGAGTCGAGGTCTAGAGTTCATAGCCTCAAAATTAAACAACGCTCCTTTAGGAAGGAGATAAGGAGGTATGTGTTTAGTCAGAGGGTGATGAATCTGTGCCATTCTTTGCCACAGAAGGCCATGGAGGCCAGGTCAGTGGATATTTTTAATGCTGAGATAGATAGATTCTTGATTAGTACGGGTGTCAGGGGTTATGGGGAGGAGGCAGAAGAATGGGGTTAGGAGGGAAAGATAGAATAGCCATGTTTGCATGGCGGAGTAGACTTGATGGGACGTATTCTGCATGGACTAATTCTGGTCCTATCACTTATGACCTTATGCTGCCTGTCCTGCTGAGTTACTCGAGCATTTTGTGTCCATCTTTAGTGTAAACCGGCATCTGCAGTTCCTTTTTATAAAGTAACGTATAATCCCTGGCCTCTCAGTAACTGCAGCTCGGTGTTGGTCACCTCCCACCACCAGAGGGCATCAGACCCCGACCCAGCACTCCTCACAGTAACTGAACCGTGTGTGTTACCACACACAGCAGGATGGGCAAAGTCTCACTGCAGCTGTGCGATGATCGCTGGTCAGCGCGGACTCGGTGGGCCAAAGGGCTCGTTTCCCACTAAAACTGAGACACTGCACGAGTCTCCGACATGCACCAATGATCGCGGTACTTTAAAACAAGGAGAAGCCCTTAACCAGTCTGTTGGAGGGAAGGGTTAACGTTCTAAGAACACTGTTGTCAAAAGGTCATGAGTGATAGGAGAAGAATCAGGCCATTCGGCCCATCAAGTCTACCCCGACATTCCATCATGACTGAACTATCTCTCCCTCCTAACCCTATTCTCCTGTGTTCTCCCCATAACCTCTGTCCTAATCAAGAATCTATCTATCTCTGCTTTAAAATTATCCACTGACTTGGTCTCAACAGCTTTCAGCGGCAATGAATTCCACTGATTCACCACCCTCTGCCTAAATAAATGCGCCGGTGCCCTGCTTCCAACCCCCGCGCTGCCCTCCCCGGACACGTACCGACGGGCTCCTGCCAGCCGCTGCTGCGGCCGAGGTGCTGAGAGTGCTGAGAGCGCTTGGAGGAGTTGCTGATGTTGCTGATGTAGCTACTCAGACTGTTGACTGAACTGTTGGACGGCCTCACTCAATATGATCATGGCGATCATCCACAATCAGTACCCCCGTTCCTGCTTTCACCCCATATCCCTAGCCCTAAGAGCTCCATTTAACTCTCTTTTGAATGCATCCAGTGAATCGGCCTTCACTGCATTCTGTGGTAGAGAATTCCACACATCCACAACTCTTGTGACATCAATGACATCTCACATTAGTGAGTTGTGACATTATTGCTATTCAGGGATTGCAGTGTAGGTTCACCAGTTTAATTCCAGGGATGGTGAGACTGACAATATGATGAAAGAATGGGTCGACTGGACTTGTATTCACTGGTATATAGAAGGATGAGAGGATATATTGAAACATAAATTTTTTAGAGGACAGGTACAAAAAAAAACCACCGATATTGTATGTTTCAGACTGAGATTTGGAAGAAAGGTCTCACCCTGAAACATCACCCATTGCTTGTATCAGGGATGCTGCTTGTCTCGCTGAGTTCCTCCAGCATTTTGTGTCTACCTGCGGTGTAAACCAGCTTCCGCAGTTACTCCCTACACTTTAGACTAGCTGGGTCAGGGTAGAGGTTACCGGCACTGTGGTTGAGCAGTGCTCAGGTTTCCAGATGCCAGGATGTAAGAAGATATAAACATCGATGACACAAGAGGCCATTCAGCCCATCTGTGCCAGTCAAGCAAAAACAACCCTGTCCGACCGCCTGCCACCCTGCAGATCACGCACCGCAATACACAGACAAGCGTGTTGAACTTTCACAGCAGCATCCCGTGTCCATTGTGACCACATCACTAAATATTTATTCATCGTACACATAGGCACTCACAGACAACCTTTTGGGTCGGCACAGTGGCGCAGCGATAGCGTTGCTGCCTCACAGCACCAGAGACCTGGGTTCAATCCTGACTACGGGTGCTGTCTCTACGGAGTTTGTACCTTCTCCCGGAGACTGCATGGGTTTTCTCCGGGTGCTCCAGTTTCCTCACACACTCCAAAGATGTTCAGGTTTGTAGGATAATTGGCTACTGATAATTATAAATTGTCCCTAGTGTGTGTAGGATAATGCTAGCTTATGGGGTGATGATTGGTTGGTGCGGACTTGGTGGGCCGAAGGGCTGTATCTCTGAAGTCTAAAGGTCCCCCCAATGGCCCTTTTCGTTTCATGATCATTCTCTTGCTATTCGCGTACATAAAATATATTTTGATTTTATTTGCCAAATTTGAAATTATAGACCTGTTAGTTTGACTTCAGTGGTGGGCAAATTAATGGAAAAGATACTTAGAGATAATATATATAAGCATCTGGATAAACAGGGTCTGATTAGGAACAGTCAGCATGGATTTGTGCCTGGAAGGTCATGTTTGACTAATCTTCTTGAATTTTTTGAAGAGGTTACTAGGGAAATTGACGAGGGTAAAGCAGTGGATGTAGTCTATATGGACTTTAGTAAGGCCTTTGACAAGGATCCTCATGGAAGGTTGGTTAAGAAGGTTCAACTGTTGGGTATAAATGCAGGAGTAGCAAGATGGATTTAACAGTGGCTGAATGGGAGAAGCCAGAGGGTAATGGTGGATGGTTGTTTGTCGGGTTGGAGGCAGGTGACTAGTGGGGTGCCTCAGAGATCTGTGTTGGGTCCTTTGTTGTTTGTCATGTACATCAATGATCTGGATGAAGGTGTGGTAAATTGGATTAGTAAGTATGCAGATAATACCAAGATAAGGGGTGTTGTGGATAATGAAGAGGATTTCCAAAGTCTACAGAGTGATTTAGGCCATTTGGAAGAATGGGCTGAAAGATGGCAGATGGAGTTTAATGCTGATAAATGTGAGGTGCTACACCTTGGCAGGACAAATCAAAATAGGACGTACATGGTAAATGGTAGGGAATTGAAGAATACAGTTGAACAGAGGGATCTGGGAATAACCGTGCATAGTTCCTTGAAGGTGGAATCTCATATAGATAGGGTGGTAAAGAAAGTTTTTGGTATGCTAGCCTTTATAAATCAGAGCATTAAGTATAGAAGCTGGGATGTAATGTTAAAATTGTACAAGGCATTGGTGAGACCAAATCTGGAGTATGGTGTACAATTTTGGTCGCCCAATTATAGGAAGGATGTCAACAAAATAGAGAGAGTACAGAGGAGATTTATTAGAATGTTGCCTGGGTTTCAACAGCTAAGTTACAGAGAAAGGTTGAATAAGTTAGGTCTTTATTCTCTGGAGCGCAGGAGGTTAAGGGGGGACTTGACAGAGGTCTTTAAAATTATGAGAGGGATAGACAGGGTTGATGTGGACAAGCCTTTCCCTTTGAGAATAGTGAAGATTCAAACAAGTTTACATGACTTCAGAATTAAGGGACAGAAGTTTAGGGGTAACATGAGGGGGAACTTCTTTATTCAGAGAGTGGTAGCGGTGTGGAATGAGCTTCCAGTGGAAGTGGTGGAGGCAGGTTCGTTGGTATCATTTAAAAATAAATGGGATAGGCATATGGATGAGAAGGGAATGGAGGGTTATGGTATGAGTGCAGGTAGGTGGGACTAAGAGAAACACGTTGTTCGGCACGGACTTGTAGGGCCGAGATGGCCTGTTTCCGAGCTGTAATTGTTACATTGTTATATGGTTATAATATTTTCAAACCCTCCTTGCTTTTTGTAATTGTCACCATTAATTTCTCTTCTACACTTTCTAAACTCTGCTGGCTTTTCTGCCCCATTTATCCCTCACGCCTGTCATAAGCAAAACACTGCTGTTGTGTGTGATTGGCCATGTTCCAGTTTAGTGCCCAGTGAAGCACTACACATAACATGTCACAGGAAACTACATGAGGTACATGATTTAGGATTATCCGACCTGCTTCCAAACGAGATTACAGCACTGAACAGCTTCAGCTTTTGCATTCAGCTGCACTTGCCCACCATTAGCATAATGCTGCACCATGAACCGCCGAGAGCAGGCATCTTAAAACTGACACCAGCTGCCTAGGCCCAATAACAAACAGAGGTTGTGACTCGTCCTTGATTATGGTGGTGGCCTTGCCGAGACAACGCTACACCCCATGCTGCCTTGGCAAGGCCACCAGCACATTCAAGCACCTGTCACACCAGGTCTCCAATGGTCAGAGCTGTCCTGAACGACTATCTACCTCATTGGAGACCATTGGACTATCTTTGATCGGATTTTACTGGCTTTATCTGGCAGTAAACGCTATTCACCTTATCATGTACACTGTGAATGGCTCGATTGTATTCACATATAGTCTTTCCGCAGGCTGGTTAGCACGCAACAAAGGTTGTTTACTGTACCTCGGTACACGTGACTAACAAACTAAACTAAAAGATGGCAGCAGAAACCTCACAGGTAGGTGTATGTAAGAACTGCAGATACAGGTTCCTACTGGACAAACACAAAAAGCAGCAGTAACTCAGCGGGGCAGGCAGCATCTCTGGAGAGAATGAACAGGTGATGATTCGGGTCGAGACCCGACTTCAGACTGAGGGTCAGGGGAAAGGGAAATGAGAAATAGAGACGGTGATGTAGTGAAATATGGAACAAATGAATGAAAGTTATGCAAAAAAAGTAATCATGATGAAGGAAACAGGCCATTGCTAGCCGTCTGCTAAGTGAGGCTGTTGGAACTTTCCTTGAGTTTTTGTCTAGAACGTTTTCCTGCAGGGAAATGTTCAGTTGGGGTGTGGGGGGAATGCAGTGGGGGGGATTGGGAGTTGGGCGGCGGTGCTGGGGGGGGGGGGGGGGGTTGTAGTTGTGATACACAGCTCATCGAGTGAGGTACTAGGGTGGAGGCTGCATCTTTACTCATAGAAAGGAGCATAGCTTCGAATGGAAAGAACGAGAGGGGGGGGGGGGGACAAGATATGAGAGAGTTAGAGAGACGTACCTGACAGGAGTCTCCTTGTAAGAGGGAGCGCCGGATTTGGCGGAGCCACTGCTGCTGCTGGAGGTATCGTCGTCGTGCTGGTAATAGCCGTTAGTGGCCAGACGGGGACTGCGGCGGGTCATCCTCACCGTAGCACCACCACCCCAAGCCTCAGCCCGAGCACGGCACTGCGAGTCTTCCGCACTAACTGTGAGCAAAGAGAAAGACAGTGTGATGGGCAACCCTGCATTGCGCACTGGCACCCTGCCCGCTGGCCCAGAGAGGGAGGGGTACACATTGCTGTCATCCTACACACCCTCCCTGGTATTGGGGATGGTGTGCTGACATAGATAGTAAATTGATTGGCAGACAGGAAACAAAGAGTCGGGATTAACGAGTCCCTTTCAGAATGGCAGGCAGTGACTAGTTGGGTACCGGAAGGCTTGGTGCTGGGACCGCAACTATTTACAATATATATTAATGATTTCGATGAAGGGATTATACGTAACATTAGCAAATTTGCAGAAGACACAAAGCTGGGGGCAGTGTGAACTATGAGGAGGATGCTATGAGAATGCAGGGTGACTTGGACAGGTTGGGTCAGTGGGCGGATGCAGTTTAATGTGGATAAATGCGAGGTTATCCACTTTGGTAGCAAAAACAGGAAGGCAGATTATTATCTAAATGGTGTCAAGTTGGGAAAAGAGGAAGTACAACAGGATCTGGGGGTCACGACCATACAGGCGTCACGTGTCGAGGTCTGGAGCCATGGGAGGGAGAGGCTGGGGCTGCGCCCTAGTCCTTGCCCCATGTCCTGCTCCTCTCCCATCCCACGGGCCCGGAGCAGCAGCTCCCAGGCCCACACCAACTCGAACCCCAGCCCAGGGCCCAGAGCTGCACTCAGGGCCCAGTCCGCTCCCCAGCGCCCAAATCCCGGGCTCGGCTACAGCCCCGGGGCTCGTCCCCACACCAGGCATCTTCACCTTCCCACTTCTTTCCCCTCTTCTCCTCCCTCAATCACCTCTCCCTCCCTCAGTCCCTCCCTCCCTCCATAACCCCTCTCCCTTCCTGCTCCGATAACGGAGATAACGAAGTTTGCAGCAAGACGCTGACCGTAGCACAGGATTTATATGGTTTGAAAACCTCTACAGCTTCAGGGCCACGACACTGCAAATTCATCAATTCATCATGGCCACGGAGGGCCGAGATACCGGCACCACTTAACACACAGATACAAAAAGAAGGTAGACAGAGGCTAAAGCCCGGGATTAGCACAGGACCTTCAATAGAGCGTGAAGGTCCCATACTGTTTGTTTCCCAAAACAGCAGCCGTTGGCCTCTCCTTGAACGGGACACGCAGTCTATGATCCACAAACTCAGCGGTGGATCATATTGACAATAATAAACGTTAACTAGTGATCCAAAGTTAAAGTGCCAGATTAGAAGCAGCAAATCCTCACAGCGATAATACACCCTAATCCTTTAAATACTGACTATTATTCGCATCTTGTACAATGCCTCTTTAAAGTAGCAATGTTACAAAATTTTGAGATTTAAAATATCAACTGTAATTTATCCCATCAGATAAAGCATAAAAAGAAGATTAATTTGTCACCTAATTCACTTTCATATCTTCAGTATTGAAAGGGTTATGGCCATTTTCATACTCGGAAATTAGCATCGTGTTCTCTATTGCTTTTCCATTGACTTAACACAAAAGCTGTGATCGAGGACAGTCAAATGGCCATAACTTTCTTAAAAAATAAGAGAACTAAAAGAAATGTTCAGTTATTATAGATTGAAGCATTCTGAAACAAATATGAAACAATCTTACATAGATGACTTGAAATTAAAGGATATAATTAGTTAGTTACCTAATTGTAGCTAATTACAAAATTCAATTACTAGATCTAAACATCTATCAATTTCTTAAGAATAGATTAACATTTTTAAATAGCCTAAGTGTCCAAATAACATTCACACAAGAATTCACAATATAACATAATTTTTAAATCTCATTGTCATGGATTTATAGGCCAAATGGAAGGAATGTTTAATACCTGTAAATTAATGCCCATTTAAATCAGCTTGCCTGTGGGGTTTTCTGGAACGCGACCATTTGGAACGTTGCGGTTTGCAGTGATTTAGACCCCCATATCTGCATGCCGGTTGTTATGGGGACTAAATCACCGTTTCACAACATAAAATGTGAACTAAAGTTATCTTAAGGACCACTTTTAAACATAAAAATAAACCGCTTTCTTTTACCTGTCACCTACATGAAATCCGTCCCCGTTGACGGCTTTAGAAGCTGATTTTAAAATTAATCCAACGCTGAACGAGTCGGATATTAAAAAAAAAAGAAAAATAGACAGAACGCCCGTCGGAACGATTCTTCAACAAAATCTTGCACTCCAACCAAATATAATCCAGGACAAGGTAAGAAAAAAACCGCGTTTTAACCGGGGGCGTCATGCTCTGCTAGAAGTCGCAAATGTTTTAGCTCCGCTGAAAAAATCGCGATTTTTCGCGTTTAAAAAAGGGTCTGGAGGTCGGGACTGTTTTAAAAAACTTACCGGAGCCCGGGTCGCTGTGCTGATGACGTCAGCAGTAAGCGCCATGAATTTAACGGAGGGAAAGGCATTTTAAATGAAAAACACGTCTCCAGGTCAGAGCCCACAGAGGAGAGTTACAAAACACCTGCTGAAGACTCAGAAACCTCAAGAAACGGTAGAACTGACCGCTGGAGTGGTCTCTGGAATGTCTACACGATCCAAGACTGAGATGGCCACAGAAGAGAAAACCGAAATGGAGGAGATAAAGAACTCGGTAAGAGATTTGAGAAATGACATTGAAGCTGGAAACTTAAAAATGATGGAAAACATGCAAACTATTAATGACGGTAATCAAAAAATTCTTGAGGGCATTGGCGCACTGCAAAAAAATAGTTGAGGGTGTGCACGAAGAACTAATGGGGAGAATTAATAAGGTGGAGGAAGAGTCAACAAAGAAGTTTGAGGCTGTGCAGGAAACTGTTTCTGCAAATGTAACTGCGGTGAAAGATATGGAAGTTGTTGTGGAACAGATGACCGGAGATATGCAGGCGATGAAGTTAGAATTAGACAGCCTCAAGAGTCAACTGACAAAAGTCTCTGATAAATGTGTTGACCTCGAAGCTCGCTCAAGACGCCAAAATATACGAATACGTGGAGTAACAGAGGGAGCTGAGGGGGACAATGCCTGTGAGTTCACTACCAATCTAATCAAACACGTACTCAAGCTACCTGAGGCACCTGTAATTGAAGTAGCACATCGACTACCCAGATTTAAACCAAGATCACAAGGAGACCAAGCCTTTCCACGACAGATCATAGTCAAACTTCGGGATATCTCAACAGTGGAAGAGCTGATGAAAAAAATTAAACACGGAGAGAAGATGATGTACAGAAATGATTCTATCAAACTCCTACGGGACTACCCTTACGAGATTGTGCAAAAGAGAAGTAAGTTCTCACAGACAAGAGAAGCTCTTTACGGTGTTAAGGATGTCATATGCGGAATGTATTATCCGGCCAGGATGCGTATTACTGTCAAGGGAGTTTCAAAAACATTCACTAATTCGGTAACATCTCTTAAATATGCTCATGAAATCGTGGCAGAACTCACAGCGTAGGAACAGAAGATTAATCACGGCACCAGGACGTTATAGAATCATAGAATCATAGAAAGTAGGTGCGAGAGTAGACCACCAGGTCCGTCGAGCCCGCACCGCCATTCACTCATGGCTGAACACCAAACAGACACACTTACCCACAAACAGTAGACACAAGACACAGAACACAAGACACTACCCTCCCCTTTATACCGCTATCACCCCTCTCCACCCCAAGAACCGCGTGATCTCCTGGGGGAGGCAAAAAACCGGATAAAAACCCAGGTCCAATTCGGGAAAAAAATCCGGGAAATTCCTCTCCGACCCCAATCCAGGCGATCGACACTTGTCCAGGAGATCACTCAGGTCTACTATACTAACCATACCTAGGTCCATATCCCTGCCCTCTCCCCGTAGCCCCTTATCCCCTTGGCAGCTAAAAAACCATCTATTTTTGACTTAAATATATTTAACGTTTCTGCTTCCACTGCTCCCTGGGGCAGTGAATTCCACAAACTAACCACTCTCTGGGTGAAGAAGTTCTTCCTCATCTCAGTTTTAAAAGAGCCCCCCCTCACTCTGCAACCATGTCCCCTAGTTCTAGCCTCCCCGATCATTGGGAACATCCTCGGTGCATCCACCCGATCAAGGCCCCTCACGATCTTATACGTTTCAATGAGATCGCCTCTCATTCTTCTAAACTCCAAAGAGTAGAGTCCCAGCTCACTTAACCTTTCCTCATATGTCAATCCCCTCATTGCAGGAATTAATCTTGTAAACCTTCGCTGCACTGCCTCCAGGGCTAGTACATCCTTTCTTAAGTATGGACCCCAGAACTGTACACAGTATTCCAAATGTGGTCTCACCAATACCGTGTACAGCTGCAGCAAGACCTCCGTGTTTTTATACTCAATCCCCCTAGCAATAAAGGCCAAAACTCCATTGGCCTTCCTGATTGCTTGCTGCATCTGCATACTGACTTTTAGTGATTCATGTACTAATACCCCTAGATCCCTTTGCGTTACATTACAACGCAGCTCCTCCTCATTTAGAAAATAACTTGCCCTATCATTTTTTTCCCCAAAGTGAATGACTTCACATTTATTAGTATTAAATTTCATCTGACAAGTTGTTGCCCACTCACCTAGCTTATCTATATCCTTTTGCAGACTCTTCCTATCCTCCTAACTATGAACAAACTAATTTGCTTATTCCCCCAACGAGAATATTAGAAGAAAAGGGAAATAACACCAACCTCTAAAAATTATTAAATGCAACAGCTTTTCCACGAGACGTGTCTAGACATTATTATCTCCCCTCGGTCATTGTGGAATCCAACTCAAGGACACTGTGTTCAAACGAGGAAAGACTGATAAACATGGGAGTGACGATCTGTTGAGCTGAGCTGAAATTGGAAAACATTACAAGGACAAGTGGCGCTTTACGATCTTACATAGTTTCACAAAATATAGAGAATTAATAATAATTAATAACTAACAATACTAATATAGAAATAATAATGGAAACTGACTTGAGGTATATAATGGTAAAAATTGTAAAAATGCGTTGCCTGCTATATAACGCAGACAACAATGTAATCTCATGTGTTTCGCAGCCCGACTGGGGAGGGGAGGAGACTCAGGCACCTGGCATAATTCCAGGAGCCTGACTCTGGTTAACCCTCTCAGCGAACAGCTCACTATTAACAAAGCTAAAACCAATTATAAATAGTTCATAGATAAAGAGTGAGGAATATATGTAATTGAATATATGATTAGATTTGATAAGTCGGGATGAAACATATATATATAGTGCAACTGGGTGAAATACAACTGATTTGGAAATGGTACCGACCCCCTAGGTTTAGGGTAATAAAGGCAGCGGGGCTAACTTCATAACATCTACACCGGAAGCGGTATTGATGTCGAATCCCACAGTCGAGTGGGACACTCACTACAGTGTCGAATACTCAGACACTGTAAATGTACTTGTTCTATTTTTTTTCTTTATCACAATATGTCACATCTATGTGGGTTTTTTTCAAGGACAATCCCAGAAGGGAACTACCAACGAAGTCTACAATATAAACGCCCCCCAAATAACCAGAGTCCTGAAGTATGGATGCACCGCAATAAATAAGGTCATTAAAATTGGTAAAAATGCATGACGACAATCAAAAGAAAATGGGAGGAATCACACTATGTAGCTGGAATATAAGATGTATTAATGAACCTATTAAAAGGGGCAAGATACTAGCTCAGTTGAAATCATACAACACGGACATTTCGTTTCTACAAGAAACGCATCTTAAACATCAAGATCAGACGAGACTGAGGGCGAACTCGATAGGCCAAACATTTCACTGTTCATTCACTTCCAAATCTAGAGGCACCGCAATCATTCTTCGTAAAGGAATACCATTTAAATCAAAGAATATTATATCAGATAAGGAAGGGAGATACCTTATAGTAACAGGAGAGATCAATACTACGCCAATTACGCTGGTAAACATTTATGCGCCCAATTTTGATAATCCTCAATTTTTCAATAACATTTTGAATATAATCGCAGAATTTAATTATCAAAATGTTATAATTGGAGGAGACTTCAACTGTGTTTTAGACCCTTATCTAGATAAATCGATGCAAAAACAAAGAGGTAATATGAAATCTAAAACCAGTGAACTCTTACATACATATATAAAAACACAAATATAGCAGACGTTTGGAAGATTGCAAACCCGACGGGAAGGGATTATTCGTTTTATTCAACGGTACACAAAACATACTCACGTATAGACTATTTCCTAGTGGATACAAAACTAATTCCGCATACTATGAACCCTAAATACCACATCAATGCGATCTCAGACCACTCTCCGTTAACTTTTGTTTTAAAATTAGAAGGAATGTCTATGAATAAATCGTTCTGGAGGTTTAACTCGAAAATTTTAAAAGACCCACAAGGGAGTATATATCTAAAAAAACAGATGGACCTATTTTTTGAGATAAATGATACACCAGAAATACCCCCCACGCTATTATGGGAATCCTTCAAAGCATTTATTGGAGGAGTCATTATTTCATTTCAAGCTTTTCAAAATAAAAATTATAAGAATGAACAAAGACATTTAGAAGAACAAATAAAACAATTAGATACAGATAATGCTAAAGATCCAACTACGGATAAACATAATAAAATTCTACTTTTGAAATTCAAGCAAAACAAATTATTGCCAGAGAAAGTTGTAACACTATTTCAAATTACAAAACAAGAACATTTCGAATTCGGGGATAAACCCCACAAACTTCTAGCACGCCAATTGAAAAAACGGGAAAAAGAGAATGCAATACTAAAGATTAAATCAGATAGAGGGGCATTATTAACACTACCCAATGATATCAATAAAAGATTTGCTCAATTTTACCAGAATCTATACACATCTACAACGTCAATAGACAATTATAAAGTTTCAGAATTTCTGGATAATTGTAACCTCCCTCAATTAGAATTGAGGGAACAAGAGGAACTGGGAGCACAAATTACTTCTAAGGAGATAGAAGACACACTTAAGAACGGAAAAACACCAGGACCAGACGGATTCAGTAATGAATTCTATAAATCCTTTTACGACATAGTTACTCCACGCTTACAGAAAATGTATACATATGCTTTTAAAGAGCAAAGCTTACCTGAAACATTAGCAGAATCAACGATCACATTAATACTTAAAAAAGATAAAAATATAGAAGAACCAGGATCATATAGAGCTATTGCTTTGTTAAATACGGATCAAAAAATAATAGCGAAAACACTAGCCAGAAGACTAAGCAAGTATGTTAGTAGATTGATACATGAGGATCAAACAGGATTTATACCTAAGAGACACGCATTCAATAATCTGAGACGCTTGCTTAACATAATGCACTCACATAAATCTCATGACCAAGAGTTATCTATCATTTCACTGGACGCAGAAAAAGCGTTTGATCAAGTAGTATGGGATTATATGATTAAAGTATTGCAAAAATTCCAAATGGGAGAGAACTTCATCGCATGGATAAAATTATTATACAACAAACCCACGGCTAGAATACTACTAATAATATACTATCCACGAAATTTGAATTATCAAGGGGCAATAGACAAGGATGTTCACTATTACCGCTGTTATTTGCTTTGGTAATTGAACCCCTTGCTGAAAAAATAAGAACACACCCGGATATTTATGGTTATAATACAAAATACTCAAATAACATAATATCTTTATACGCCGATGATGTACTATTGTACATCACAAAACCACAAATTAGTATACCAAACATATTACATTTAATTGAGGACTTTGGATCCTTCTCAGGATATAGAATAAACTGGAACAAAAGTGAAATTATGTCGAAAAACCAAAAGACTCAACACACCTCCGGAAATTCCCCTTTAAAATAGCCACAGAAAAATTCAAATATTTGGGAATTGAAATTACTAGAAACTACCATGATATGTTTAAAGCCAATTATAATCCCTTATTTAAGAAACTAAATAATTTGATTAAATTCTGGAAAACACTTCCGATGTCCCTAATAGGCAGAATAAACGCTATAAAATAATCTTTTTACCACAAATCCTATACCTATTTCAATCAATACCTATATATCTCCCAAAAAAGTGTTTCAAAAAATTGGACTCAGACATTACAAATTTTATATGGGATTATAAATCCCAAAGAATACAAAGAGCACACCTTAATAAACGAAAAGAGTTGGGTGGTCTAGCGCTCCCTAATTTTATGTATTATAATTGGGCAATAAATATTAAAAATATGATTCATCTGCTGGACAATTCTGCCCAGCAGTTGGACTGGATTGTAATGGAAAGAGAGGACTGCTCTCCGTGTAATATAGGAGCGACTCTCCTCTCACCAATACACCTGAATAATAAAAATTATAATAAAAATCCAATTATACATAGCACAATTAGAACATGTAAACAAATAAAACAGAATCTAAAATTAAGAAACCTATCTCTTTTAATACCAATAGTTAATAATCCATCGTTTAAACCATCAATTATAGACAAATCATTTATACAATGGGAAAGAATGGGAATCAAAACGCTCGGAGAACTGTATGAATTGGGAAAATTACTATCATTTCAACAACTACAACTGAAATATAATTTGAAAAATAATCAATAGTTTAAATATCTTCAAATTCGTGATTATCTGAAAAAATATACAAAAGACTATCATAATATGCCTACAGACTTACTGGATGAAGCAACGAAGACAAGGGCGGAATCAACGAATCTAATATCGTACTTATATAACATCATCTTAAACATAGAAATACCCACAACTGATGGAATTAGACGAGACTGGGAACAAGAATTAGCTATAAAAATTTCAAAGAGAGCTGGGATAATCACTTACGACATACGTACGACATACTCTCATCCAATTCAAAACATTACATAGACTATATTATTCAAAAACTAAAATAAATAAACTCTTCCCTAATGTCTCACCCATCTGTGATAAATGTCTGTGTCAAGAAGCTACCATAGCGCATTCTTTTGTTTTTTGTACAAAAATCCAAAAATTCTGGAATGAAATATTTGACATCTTTACAAAATTAATTAAAATAAAACTGGTACCAAAACCAGAATGGATCATTTTTGGAATATCGGAAGGTAACCCTGAACTAAACGTGTTTCAGAAGAATTTACTCAATTACGGGCTAATAATGGGAAAAAAGCTCATACTTAAATTCTGGAAAAATGCGCCTACACCAACAATAAAAATGTGGATATCAAATATGTTTGAAACACTACATCTGGAAGAGATGAGATTCCTCTTAGCAGGCAAAGCAGACCACTTCCAAAAGACGTGGTCTACGTTTTTGGAACTATTACAAGCATAAGGTGCAATAGTAACTTAATAAATAAATAAATAAATAAATAAATAAAGGGTCCCAGGATCTGGCAACGGGGGGTAAAACCCCCCCAACAAAAACGGACTTGTTTGGTAGTCCCGTTTCTGCGGAGTTTAATGTTATAATAGAGCGATTGTTTCTCCTTTCTTTTTCCTTCTTTTCTAGGAACTACTTTCTTTCTTTCTTTACTTCCTTCTCTAACTTCTTTTCTAAGGGGCTTTCTTTTCTCAACACTCTCCTGCACCTTCACGACCCTTGCGCACTTTCCTTACTTCCTTTACTTCTATCTTTTTTTTAAAGCTCAAAACATGAAGCGGTACAAAAAATGTATTAAGACATATGTGTTGTGTATTATTGTAACTTACGGTACTTCTAATGAAAAAAAAAAAATTGCAGGGTGCAAGACAACCAAATTCAAGTGCAGTCTCATACCTTTTCAAGAAGGGTGCAAGGCCACCAAATTCAAATGCAGTTTCATACGATTTCATGCAGGTTGCAGGTCACCATATTCAAATTCAGTTTCATACCATTTCATGCAGGGTGCAAGGCCACCACATTGAAATGCATTTTCATACAATTTCAAGCAAGGTGAAACCACCATAAAACCACATAAAACACCACACTCACAGTTCAGTAGACATTTAGTGTGTTCAGTTGATTCACAGCTCAGACAGAATTATGACCTCTCCTCCCTCCCCCACACCCCCACCCCCCCCCCCCATCTTGCACAGAATGAACCACACCCACACTTCCGGGTTTTATAATCCCTCCCCCCTCACATTAATCTACTTCACATTATCAAAAGTCTTCACCTTAGTGTATAAATATCCTGCTCTGCCGACTAACATTGGAAATGTGATCACAGCCTTTAACTGAGACACATCTCCCCTTGCGCATATAAAATCAACCAATTGCTGATGGTTAATGATTTGAGTCCTTGAGTATTTTTACGGATCGAGACTGACAGGCAACGTAACTCTCATTCCAGAAGAAAATTCTGCTCACTGCCTCCGTTGCGATGGCTATGCAAAGAGTGCCCTGGGAGGAGGACAAGGGATTGACAACACTGCTCGGATGATGGTGAAGAATCTAAGCGAGGGAAACCTTTCCTGACACGTCCCATCGAAGGCGCAGGAAGCTGTGTTGAGATCGAGGTCCTGTGTGGAATCTGGATGAGCAAGCACCAGGTGATGGTCAGGCTGAGGGTTTGGAGATCAAGGAGCCATCACCCACCCCCTCAGTGTTTGCCCTCACAGAGACCCAAGTAGAGTGTGTCGCACCTGCAACACACCGAGCTCCGCTGAAGCTGAAAATCAGACGCACAAAGTCACAAATTGCTCACCTGGCCTTGCCTTTCCCCTCCACCAGCCAACCAGCCGCTTGCTGCCTCTCCTCCTCAACCGTTAACTTGGCTCGTGACAAATCCACCAAGGCTGGTAGCCTTGTCATTACCTCTGGCGCCACCCACCTACACCCCGACCTCTCCAGGCGCGATGGCGCAAGTCCACCCACCCTCCAGAGCCAGTCATCCCAACCCCGCAGACAGACAGATGACTTACCAATACACAGCCAAAAGTGAAATGCGGCGGACCCCCCGCCCCCGGTCCTAAAGCGTGTGGGCAAGAGTTTTGTCGGGGGGGCAGGTTAACATTGAAGAAGCAATCACTCCCTGCAGCTGCTCATGTGAGGGCGCTAAATTCACCCCTGCCCCTGTCAGAGTCAGTCAGTCATACCTCAGCGGTGTGGTGCTCGCTGTGGCTCACGTGCAGCTCACTCTCTCTCTTCTGACCGACCAACATCACCTCGATTGTGGCGACTTCATTCGCAGTGCCGGTAGTTGTGATATTGAACCATTTGCTGAAGATTTGTTTATTATACGTTTCTCATTCCTGGAAGTTTCAGTTGCATTTGTGGTTCAAAATGCAAGTAAAACATCAATTGCTGAAATCAATAAAAGAAAACCCATTTTTAACTCCATTGCACACACACAACCCTAATATTCAACACTCATTTGTATCAGTTACAATGTGATAGGTTGGGAGAATGGGATTGAACCCTTAACTTGACAGTACATTGTGTAGTCTGATAACAGCGTTAACTGTAAAAGTCAGAGAATAATACACATTGAGTGTCCTTTAACCAGTCTTATTGCCTGAGGAAAGAAGCTGTGTAGCATCCTGCTGGTTTTGCAGCTGATGCTCATGTACCTCTTCCCAGATGGCAGAATGGACAAGATGTGGTGTGATGGAACTACTTCTTCGAGTCCGTTGCAATCTCAGATGTCGTTCTGCCAGTATCTGGCGCAGGTCACAGCTGGTCTGGTCGGTTCAGCCAGGTCCTGGGGGCTGCACTGGGGGGGGGGGGGGGCGTCGTCACACTCCAGTAGGTGGGACATTGTCTGTACTGCTCCACAGCTGCATGTGTCTTCTGCCTGGTAGTTCCATGCTTTCATAAGTGCTTTGCACCTCCCCAGCTCCACTCGTAATCTGTTGAGGGTCTTCCAGGTTGGCCATGGGAGGTCGTGCCCGCTGGCGAGGCATTCAGTCGGAGTGATTCCTCTCTCCATCCAGTCGTGGGCTCGTGTGTTGAGCTGGTTCCATTCATCTTTCCAGATGTTGGTCCTTGCTGTTTCTTTGGTTGTCTGGAGAGTTGGGACTGTCTGCAAGAAACTGGCTCTGGATTTCAGTCGGGGTGGAGGTGCTGTGTGTCCGTGCAGGTGGTGCCTGGTATCGATCTCCTGTGCTCTCCGCTCGTCTTGGGCGACGATGGATCGTCTGATATGGGGGGGGGGGGGGGGATACCAGCTAGGGCGCAGAGGCACGGGACTGGCGTTGTCTTTATGCATCCCGTGATAATGCGGCAGGTGTCGTTGAGGGCTGTGTCAACCAGTTTGGTGTGGTGGGAGCGGCTCCAGCTTGAGCACGCGTATTCAGCTGTGGAGAAGCACAGGGCTAGGGCAGTTGCACGGATGGTTGGTTGATCAGCGCCCCACTTTGAGTTTACCAGTTTGCGCAGGATGTTGTTGCGAGTGTTGACCTTGGCTTTGGTGTTCCGAAGGTGGGTTTTGAAAGAGAGTGTCCTGTCGAGTGTGACTCTGTTAGGCGCTTCCCCCTCCTGGTGAATGCTATGTACTTACCTTTCTCTGTTTCTCTCCCAAGTGCAGGCCTCGTGGCTGTGAGTCTGGAATCGAGGGGTTAAAGGCTCCTGTACCCGATTGGCCAAGCTGCGTCAGGTGACGGGTGACTCATCTGAAGTATAAATACCAGAGCTTCCCAGGATTCTCCCTCTTCTTCGTCGACCCTGACTGATGAGCAGACTGCTGGTGTGGGCCGAGGAAGCCTGACCACATGGCATAGAACTTTATGTACTTTCACCATTCCTTGTTAACAGATATTGAATTGGGACGGATAAGGGCTGACCTTAGAGTTTTCGTGTATTTTGGTTTCAGGGTTGTATCTCTTTGGGCAGGTTTTGGAGTCTCCGGTTCGACGGCCCATTGCGTGGCTGGCTGGAGCATTGTTAAATTGTTTGTCAGTTTATCCATATCCCTTTGGGTTGTTTAAAATCAGGTTTGGGTTTTGTGTTCCAATGAATAATTAAAACTGTTTTTGAACCTGAACCTGGTTTTTGACTTGTGTTACGCGGCTCTGAAGTACTTGCATTCGGGAGTCGTAACAAAATGGGGGCTCGTCCTAAGTTTTGAGGACCCTAGACGTTTTTCGGGGGGTTTTTTGGTAGGCTTCTGGACTGAGGAAGTCTGTGTGTTGTGAGGGAATTTTTTCTTCCCTGTTTGTGGTAGCATTAGTGCCCAGGTTTTAGTTGGTGGGTTGGGGCTACATTAGAAATGGAATTTAAGGTGAAAGAATTTGTTGAGGCTCCTAGTCGGGAGTTGTTTGATAGATGTACGAAGGAGCATTTGATTTTGCTGGCTGAGAACTATGCCGTGACTATTGACAAGCATTCAAAGAAACACTCCATTAAATCGGAGTTGTGGGCTGCGTTGGTGGAGGGTGGGGTTTTGCCTGGTGGTGCAGACAGTCCCCCACCTTCTGTTCAGCCAGTTCAGAACATGGAGGCCGTCATTAAACTGAAGGAGATGGAGCTTGAGTCACAGAGAATTGCCTCTTTGTTAAAAGAGAAAGAGCTCATGCATGTTCTTGAAATGAAACGGCTTGAGGAGGAAACCAAAAGGGCTGAATTTCAGCTGCGGGAAAAATAAATAGATAATTCCCGGGTTTCTTCTAGGGAACGGGAGTTTGATATGAGCAAGAACATCCGCCTGGTTCCCCCGTTTCGTGAGGAGGATGTGGACAAGTATTTCACAGTGTTTGAACGGGTGGCTTTGTCCTTGAAGTGGCCTAGGGACGTGTGGACCTTGCTATTGCAGTGTGTCCTTGTGGGTAAAGCACGGGAGGTGTACTCGTCTTTATCTGTTGAAAGCAGTCTGGACTATGAGTGTGTGAAGTCTACAGTATTAAGGGCTTATGAATTAGTTCCAGAGGCGTACCGGCAGAAGTTCCGGCGCTTTAGGAAGTTTGATAGTCAGACTTATGTGGAGTTTGCTAGGGAGAAGGAGGCACTTTTTGACAGGTGGTGCGCTTCTCAAGGAGTGAAGGATTTTGAGCTACTGCGGGCCTTGATGATTATGGAAGACTTTAAGAAATGTCTCCCTGAGAGGGTTACTACTTACCTTAATGAGCAGAAGGTGAATGAGGTGTCTAAGGCTGCGGTGTTGGCAGATGAGTATGTATTGACTCATAAATCTGATTTTGTTGGGCGATCCTATAGTTTTGGTGCACGGCCGGTTGATCGTAGTGGTGTCGCCGGTGGCAGTGTGAAAGCTGTTTCTGTGCCTGCAAATGGCAGCACGTTGATACAGGGGGAGGTCCGAGCTGATAAGGTTGACGGAAATGTAAGGACTAATGAAGGTCCTGTGTGCTACTATTGTAGAAGGAGAGGGCACATGTTAAAGTCGTGTCCCGTTCTGAAGCAGAAAAATGCAAAGCCTGTGGCTTTGGTGGGTACACAGAAGGCACCTGTCGTACCTGAGGTGCCTGAGTCTGATGAGTGTAGGAATTATTCTGCGTTCATCATGAATGGTTTTGTTTCTCTAGAGGATGGGGGTGAGAGAGTTCCAGTATCCATCTTGCGTGATACTGGTGCTACTCAGTCCTTTATATTGGATGGGGTACTGCCGTTTTCTGGGGAATCATCGGTTGGGTCAAGTGTCCCAGTGGTAGGATTCGGGATGGATGACATGGTAGTGCCTTTGCATACCGTGCGTCTCGAGTCCGAGTTGGTTTCAGGCCGGGTAACTGTTGGGTTACGGCCGTGTTTTCCCGTTGGGGGAGTTTCTGTGATTTTGGGGAATGACTTGGCAGGAGGTAGAGTTTTAGTCACTCCTGAGGTGACGGCTGTTCCGATGGTGCAGAGTCCTGATAGATTGGCTATGCAGCATCCAAAGGTCTTCGCAGCTTGTGCTGTCACGAGGGCTATGGCTAAGAGCCAGGCGAAGTTTGAGGATGTGGTGGACCTAAGTGAGAGCATTTTTGGGGATCAGGATGATAGATCCTGTGTTGTGAAGGGTGTTTCTCCATCTCAAGATGGGATAGTGTCTGGAAATGTGCCGGTGTCACTGTCACGTGACCGGCTGGTTGAGGAGCAAAAGAGTGATCCAGGTTTATCTGATCTGTTCGACTGCGCAGTGCCTGAGGGGGATATGGATTCCACAGCAAATGGGTATTTTCTAAGGGATGGCTTACTGATGCGAAAGTGGTCTCCCTTGGATATATCTGGGCATGATGATTGGAGCGTGGTTGATCAGATTGTGATGCCTCGTCGGTATAGGGACGAGATACTCTGTTTGGCTCATGATGGTCCTCTGGGTGGACATTTGGGGGTCAATAAGACGTATGACCGCATCTTACGGAATTTTTTTTTGGCCAGGGTTGAAAAAGGACGTGAAACAGCACTGCAGGTGTTGTCACATTTGCCAGGTGGCAGGAAAGCCGAACCAATCGATTGTTCCTGCGCCTTTATATCCAATCCCTGTGGTCGGTGAGCCGTTTGAGCGGATTCTAGTTGATTGTGTGGGCCCTCTACCTCGGACAAGGGTGGGCAACAAGTTTTTATTAATAATAATGTGTGCGACTACCCGCTTTCCGGAGGTGGTCCCTTTGCGTAGAATTACTGCCCCTGCAATTGTTAAGTCTCTCACTAAGTTTTTTTCGTTGTTCGGTTTGCCCAAGGTTGTGCAGAGTGACCAAGGTACCAACTTCATGTCGAAGGTTTTTGGTCAGGTAATTAAATTGTTAGATATTAAGCATTGTTACTCCAGTGCGTATCATCCTGAGAGCCAGGGAGCTCTCGAGAGGTTTCACCAGACTTTGAAATCTATGTTGAGGACTTACTGCCTGGAGTTTGAAAAAGACTGGGATGAGGGAGTTCATCTAGTTATGTTTGCGGTGCGTGAGGTCGTGCATGAGTCTTTAGGGTTCAGTCCTGCTGACCTGGTGTTCGCGCATACTGTACGTTGTCCGTTGAGGGTCCTGAAGGAGAAATGGTTGCAGGAGGATACAAAACGTAGTATTTTAGACCACGTCTGTACTTTTCGCTCTAGACTGAGGAGGGCATGCGAACTGGCAATGGGTAATCTTGCCTCTGCTCAGTCTAGGATGAAGGACTGGTTCGACAGGAAGGCTTCTAGTAGGAATTTTTCTCCAGGTGACAAGGTCCTGGTGTTGTTGCCTATTCCTGGTTCCAGTCTGCAGGCTCGGTATAGCGGTCCCTATCAGGTGGTTAAGAAGGTTGGTGAGAGGGATTACGTTATTGGTACCCCTGATCGGATGCGTAAGACTCAGCTCTGTCATGTCAACATGATGAAACAGTACCATGAACAGGAGCCTGTGGAGGTTGATGGGTCGGAGCTATGTCCTTCTAAGCCTGTTTTGGCTGCAGTGGTGCTGCCCCCTGACACGGGTGGTGATGTGGGGGAGGCACGGTTGTCTGTGGCAGTAACGCAGGGAAAGCTGAGTAACTCTGAGGCTTTGGAGACGCTTCCCTTGCGGTTGTCTCATTTGATCAGGCATATCCGTGGCAAAGATAATGTATTGGCTGATGCATTGTCGCGCCAGTGATGTCTGTGCTACTGAATAGTTGCTGAAATTTGGTGGTGTTTTTTTTAGTTCATTTTCAGAAACTTATTCAGTATCTTTGGGTGGGGGTGTTAGGCGCTTCCCACTCCTGGTGAATGCTATGTACTTACCTTTCTCTGTTTCTCTCCCAAGTGCAGGCCTCGTGGCTGTGAGTCTGGAATCGAGGGGTTAAAGGCTCCTGTACCCGATTGGCCAAGCTGCGTCAGGTGACGGGTGACTCATCTGAAGTATAAATACCAGAGCTTCCCAGGATTCTCCCTCTTCTTCGTCGACCCTGACTGACGAGCAGACTGCTGGTGTGGGCCGAGGAAGCCTGACCACATGGCATAGAACTTTGTGTACTTTCACCATTCCTTGTTAACAGATATTGAATTGGGACGGATAAGGGCTGACCTTAGAGTTTTCGTGTATTTTGGTTTCAGGGTTGTATCTCTTTGGGCAGGTTTTGGAGTCTCCGGTTCAACGGCCCATTGCGTGGCTGGCTGGAGCATTGTTAAATTGTTTGTCAGTTTATCCATATCCCTTTGGGTTGTTTAAAATCAGGTTTGGGTTTTGTGTTCCAATGAATAATTAAAACTGTTTTTGAACCTGAACCTGGTTTTTGACTTGTGTTACGCGGCTCTGAAGTACTTGCATTCGGGAGTCGTAACAGACTCCGAGGTACACGGGGTGGAAGTGGTTGGAGAGTTTGTGGCCATCCCATGAGGCGCTCAGTTGTTTTCCTGCATCTCGATTTTTAAGATGGAAGCTGCATAGTTGGGTGTTTGATGGGTTGGGTTTCAGGTCGTTGTTATTGTAGTAGGTTGTCATCTCTTGGAGGGCGCTTTCCAGGACAGACTCGATCTTCTGGAAATTCTCCTGTTGGGTGGTGATGCAGAGGTCATCAGCATAGATGAAGCGGCGGCATTGTGGGGGAAGTGGTTGGTCGTGGGTGTAGATGTTGAAGAGGAGGGGGGCCAGTACGCTGCCTTGTGGTAGGCCATTCTTTTGGGCTTTCCATTTGCTCTTGTCGTTTAGTTGAACGAAGAAGCGCCTGTTGTTGAGAAGGCTTTTGATGACTTGGCACAGGTCGAGGTCACCAGTCATGTCAAAACGTTTCCTGATCATGGTGCGATGCTGGACAGTGTCGTAGGCAGCGGTGAGGTATATGAAAGCTGCTCCGGTGATGAATTTGCACTCAAAACCGTCCTCAATGTGTTGGGTGAGGTTCAGTAGCTGCCCGGCACAGGAGCGGCCAGTGCGGAAGCCAGCTTGATCTTTAGTAAGCTTGGAGTCTATAAGTGGCATAAGGCGTTCGAGTAGTAGACCCTCGTAGAGCTTGTAGGTGATGCAGAGGAGGGAAATGGGTCTGTCGCTCTTTGGGGATGATGGGTCCTTTCCAGGTTTGGGAATTGCGACAGTCTTGGCCTTTCTCCATACAGGTGGGGTTGTTTTCTGTGCCATGCATGAGTTCAGCATTGCTAGGAGCCAGGTCTGTGCTTTAGGTCCAAGGTGCTGTATCATTTCCGTCAGTACATCATCGATTCCTGCTGCTTTCCCAGGTTTCAGCATGCTCATTGCAGCTTCGAGTTCTTCTAGGTCGAAGGGCTTGGTGAGGGCGCTGGCTGGTTGTAGGCGGTCTGTTACCGCTGTCCGGCGGTATTCTCCTGTGGGTCTGCGCCGGTTTTGGCTCCGACCGTTTGCCACCAGCTGTGCTGCAACTGAGTTTGCTGTGACTGTTGTGAGCGTGGGCGGTGTGGTATGGTCTTCACCGAGGCGGCGGATTGTGGCCCATGCCTTCCTGCTGTTATTGGTCATGTTGGTGTTTTCTATCAACTCCTTCCAGACTTGCTTTCGGTCCTCCCCGACTGTGTTCTCCGAGTTCCATTGTGGTGGAGGAGAAAGGGTCCTCGTGGTATGCCCTGTGGTAGGCTTTCAGTAGATCGCTGGATGTTTCCGACAGCCCGGGGATGTACTCGGTCTGGCATCCTCTTGGTATATGTCGCCTGGCTGACCTTTTCAGCAGTTCTGTGAACATGGTATAGTTGTTGGGGTGTGATGGAATACTGGGGAGGGAGTCTTCGATCTCCTGGTGGAATGACAGCCAGTCGGCCTTCCGCAGATTGAACCTTCTGCAGAAGGGGACGGTTGTTGCTTGGAGAGCGGATCGGATGGTTATGGCGATTGGCCGGTGTTGCGTATGGGGGATAGGGTCCAGGACCTTTCACAGCTCTGGATGATGGTTCGCTGCTCACACAGACAAGGTCTGGGTTATATCCTCGTTTCCATCTGGCACTGTGCAAAGATTTTGGCAGTTTGGCGTCATGGATCAGGGTCAGGTGTTTCGACTCGAGCCAGGTTTCGACTTCATCTCAATCTTGATTGTTCACTTCATAGCCCCACAATGAGCTATGGGCATTGAAGTCCCCAATGCTAATGTGGTATTTCCTCTTGCATCTGTCTGGCAGTTCAGAGTGGAGGAACGGACTTTGGGGGGGTTTATACACTGATGCGACAGAGATGTTTGGGAGGGCAACTGTGATGGTTTCCATTTGTCCTTCCGTGGTGTGGGTGCAGACCTCTTCGATCGCGAGGTATGATCCCCGACTCCCTCCTTCTTAACACTCCTGCCCACCTCGCAACTTTATCCCTAGCCAGACTCTCCACACGCTGTGAAAGGAACTCTCCCCCCAATTGGTCCCTTGAACAAGTATTGTCATTCAATAAGATGACAACTGATACAACTTGTCCCGGTGTGCTGCCGTTTTTCCCCACCATCTGTCCACCTGCCGTCAACATTCACCCCCCACCCTTTAAGTATTTCAGAATGAAGGAGACTTGGAAGCCTTGGGCAAATTGAATTGTTACTGTCTTTATTTATATTTTTATGAAGAGGAGAACAATCTGCGCATGTGCGGTTTAAGATTGTTTTTAAAAGCCGACTGACTGCCTATCCTGAGTAATCACTCGTGGCATGTACCTGGTCCACACAGACCTCTCCCTGGGTTTCTTGCTAGCCTTTCTTGTTGTACTCCTGCCTGGCTGATCTGTAAGTATGAGGGCTGCTGCTAACAGATTTATCTGTTGTTGCTGTAGCAATAAAATCTGTAGTTCTTCCATGATGGTCATGATGTAGAATAGGGAAGCAGGTTATTCTAATGACGTCACGCTCACCAGACGGATGCACTGACGCATGATTACGTGTGATGACGCGTGATTTACGCTTCGACCTATTTTACATATCTCGTAAATGAGGCGCAAATGACAGCCAAGTTGGACAGGCTCTTGATAAGGATGAGAGGATATCTTATAGAAATATATAACATTCTTAAGGGATTGGACAGGCTGGATTCAGGAAAAATGGTCCCGATATTGCGGGAGTCATGACCACACAGGTCATGGGAGAACGTACAAACTCAGTACAGACAAGCACCCGCAGTCAGGATCAAACCCGGGTCTCTGGCTCTGTGAGGCAGCAACTACCGCTGCGCCAGTGTGCCGCTCCTATTAAACAACAACTTTCACAAAACTTTGCTCACCTGGCCTAGTCT
Source organism: Amblyraja radiata (assembly GCF_010909765.2). Lineage (NCBI taxonomy): Eukaryota > Metazoa > Chordata > Chondrichthyes > Rajiformes > Rajidae > Amblyraja > Amblyraja radiata. The sequence continues at coordinate 19,813,221 of NC_045992.1, read as the reverse complement.
TTTCCCTCCATCAGCCAGAATTTGGCTCTCCTCCTCCGCTGTAAACATGGCTAGCAATACCCACATCCTAAGAGAGGTGAAATACAACAGAGAACCTATCATCAAACCAGTAGATAAGGGGAAGAACAGAGTTGTCATGGACAAACAACAATACTTATTAGAGACACACAGACTATGAAGTAAAACAGAGCACTACACTAAGTTGTTACACTAAGTAGTTACACAGCTATAAGGAAACACTAATGGAAATTGAAGACATTTTAAAAATGCCTCAAAAAATCATGGCACATGTATATGTTTAGTTGAGAGATAGACAATAGACAATAAGTGCAGGAGTAGCCCATTCGGCCCTTCAAGCCAGCACCACCATTCAATACGTTCATGTTCACCCAGCTTTGTGTCATCTGCAAATTTGCTAGTGTTACTTTTAAACCCTTCATCTAAATCATTAACCTATATTGAAAATAGCTGTGGTCCCAGCACCGAGCCTTGCGGTCCCCCACTAGTCACTGCCTGCCATTCTGAAAGGGAACCGTTTATCCTGTCTTTGTTTCCTGTCTGCCAACCAATTTTCTATCTATGTCCGTACCCTACCCCCAATACCATGTGCTCTAATTTTGCCCACTATTCTCCTATGTGGGACCTTATCAAATGCTTTCTGAAAGTCCAGGTACACCACATCCACTGGCTCTCCCGTGTCCATTTTCAGAGTTACATCCTCAAAAAATTCCAGAACATTAGTTAAGCATTATTTCCCCTTCGTAAATCCATTCTGACTCGGACCGATCCTGTTACTGCTATCCAAATGTGCCGCTATTTCATCTTTTATAATTGACTCCAGCATCTTTCCCACCACCGATGTCACGCTAACTGCCCTATAATTCAGTTTTCTCTCTCCCGCCTTTCTTTAAAAAATGGGATAACATTAGCTACCCTCCAATCCACAGGAGCTGATCCTGAATCTATAGAACACTAGACCAAGTGCGGTTGTGAGAGGGGCGGGGGGGGGGGGGGGGGGGGCGGGCGCGGCCTGCAGCGTCACATACACTAACTATCCCCCGCAGGAGGAGGAGGAGGGAAGAGGGGGGGGGGGGTGGAGGGTGAGAGGAGGGGGGAGAGGAGGGTGGGATAGGAGGGGGGGAGAGGAGGGGGGTCGAGAGGAGAGGGCGAGAGGAGAGGGGGGAGGGGGGAGAGGAGGGAGAGGAGAGGGGGGAGAGGAGAGAGGGGGAGTGGAGAGGATGGTTGGAGAGGGGGAGCGAGGAGAGGGGGAGAGGGGAGGGGGGACAGGAGAGAGGATGGAGAGGGGGAAGAGGAGAGAGGGTGGAGAGTAGAGGGGGGGGAGAGGAGAGGGGGGAGAGGAACGGAGTGGGAGGAGAGGGGGGAGAGGAGAGGGGAGGCGAGGAGACGGGGGGAGAGGAGGCGGGGGATAGGAGGGGGGAGAGGAGTGGGGGTGGAGGAGAGGGTGGGGGAGGAGAGAGTGGGGAGAGGAGAGGGGGGGGGAGATGTGAGGGGGGAGAGGAGAGGGGTGAGAGGAGAGGGGGATGAGGAGAGGGTAGGTGAGGAGAGGGAGGTAGAGATGGTGGAGAGGAGAGGGGGAGAGGAGAGTGGGAAGAGGAGAGGGGGGAGAGGAAAGGCGGGAGAGGAGAGGAGGGAGAGGTGAGGGGGGGAGGAGAGGGGGTGGAAAGGAGAGGGGGGAGTTGAAAGGGGCGGAGAGGAGCGGTGAGGGTAGGGGGGGAGAGGAGGGGGGGAGGGGAGGGGGGGAGAGGAGAGGGGGAGATGAGAGGGGGTATAGGAGAGGGGGGAGAGGAAAGGGGGGTGAGGAGGGGCGGAGAGGAGAGGGGGGAGAGGAGATAGGGAGGGTAGAGGAGATGGGGGGCAGAGGA